>NC_138293.1:78440000-78477500 GCF_965601325.2 Salmo salar | reverse complement strand
AGACACATTTCTTTCACCAAATAAAGGACTATTCTATCCAATTATGCTCATCAGTGCTCCCACGTAATGGGAATTGTCTGATGCCAGCTAGACTTCTAGTTGGACGAGCAGAGAGGATGATGATTCACCATGACTGCATCTGGCCTATGTGTCATGACTTACCATGCTTGGTTTCAGCCTCAAATAGTGGACTTTTGGGCCAAAGGAGAATTGAGGGATGGAGAGAGGAAAAGAAGGCTTCTACTAAGAACATAACTTAGCATCTACTAAGAACATAACTTAGCATCTACTAAGAACCTAACTTAACATCTACTAAGAACATAACTTAGCATCTACTAAGAACATAACTTAGCATCTACTAAGAACATAACATCATGTTAAAAGGATGTGAGGAGAAGAAAAAGTCCTGTCTGTATGTAATGCTCTAGGCTGTGACGATGTGGTCCTGTCCTGTGTTTTGTTATGTGTTCTACTGTATGTCTAACCAGAGTATGGCTAGTAGAGTGGCTCTACTGTGGAGTCTACAACTACTATGTTTATGTTGGTTACTGTTTGAACCACTTATTTAACCTTTTTTGTGTCATCCTCGATGATCGTTAATGCATTATCCACATGTGTGGTTGTATTGTGTTTTAAATTGTCAAAGAAATCTATCTATTTATCTCTGTCCTTGCTGTATCCTCACTAGACATGCCCTGTAAGTAAGGAGAAAACGCTTACGTTACATAAACCACAAACATCTCTGCGGTGACAGACAGGCAGACAGACATCGCCATGGTGATCTCATTGTCTGAATGCCAGCCACAGTCAGGGGGAGAAAGGGGAGAGGGGGAAAGTTGTGGGGAGAGATTGGGGAAAATAGGGGAGATGAATGGGAGGACAGCGGACTACCATGGGGTATTGGGTAGATGAGGACAGGGGAGATAACCAATCCTGCCTCAGACACTCCCAGTAAATAGATTAGGCCTCTGACTCACATACAAACATTCCCAAATGCACAGGCCTTGACAGGGCAGTCACAGTGTAGGCTGTCTCCTTGCTATGGTGTTGTGACTGTTTACTTTAGCACCATCAGACCTTCTACTCTTGTGACAAACAAACAAATAGCATCAATTTCAACACCATGGAAAGTGGCAGAATCAGAATCCAGAGGTCTGACAGGAAGGAAAACAATATTGTATCAATCTAGTATTGCTTTGACATTATTCCGTGGTTATTACATTATAGTGTCTTCTGAAACATTAAGACAATATCTGTTGGTTGTGGATAATACAGCATTTAAATATAGCTATTGGCAAGGCATAGCCTATTGGCCATGACTGATTTTCCCTGTCCATTTTAGAAGAGTGCAATTTAAGTTGTAACTGAATCTTATGGCGACAATTTTGAAACCACAGACGTTTCAACAATCTGGCAGGCTATGTCTGAATAGCCAGAAATGAAGATATTTAATTGCAACCAATGAATATAAAAATCAGATGTCACAGCAATTTTATCTCCAACCAAGCTTAGCCTATCAATACTTAGCAACACCTTCTAGAATGAAGCTTAGCCTATCAATACCTACCAACACCTTCTAGAATGAAGCTTAGCCTATCAATACCTACCAACACCTTCTAGAATGAAGCTAAGCCTATCAATACCTACCAACACCTTCTAGAATGAAGCTAAGCCTATCAATACCTACCAACACCTTCTACAATGAAGCTAAGCCTATCAATACCTACCAACACCTTCTAGAATTAAGCTAAGCCTATCAATACCTACCAACACCTTCTAGAATGAAGCTAAGCCTATCAATACCTACCAACACCTTCTACAATGAAGTTAAGGCTATCAACACCTACCAACACCTTCTAGAATTAAGCTAAGCCTACCAATACCTACCAACACCTTCTAGAATGAAGCTAAGCCTATCAATACCTACCAACACCTTCTAGAATGAAGCTAAGCCTATCAATACCTACCAACACCTTCTAGAATGAAGCTAAGCCCATCAATACCTACCAACACCTTCTAGAATTAAGCTAAGCCTACCAATACCTACCAACACCTTCTACAATTAAGCTAAGCCTACCAATACTTTCTCAGAATTACAGCAATTTAACACACACATGCCTGCCCGCACACACACACACACACAAACACACACACACACACACACCACCACACACACGCACACACACACACACGCACACACCCACACACACACACCCACCCACACACACACTCACAGACACACACATGTCCTATAAGGTTTGAGTTTAGGTGGTCATCCACTTTACTACTAGAGTTGATGTCTGTCCACTGTGGGAATCTAATTAGCATAATACACAAATCCCCATCAAAATCTGTCTGTTTAAGATATTGATATCTACATTTTGTATTCAATGTGTTTCTATGGACTAATAGCAGTAAGACCAAATTCAATCAATGTAATCAAACTATTTTTTGGTACTTTTTTATACTGACAGGAGTCCTAAACTTCTAAATCAAATAGCCAAATCATCTTTGGTATGACCATCTTAAAACAATGCCATATGTTAGCTTAGTAGAAACCTGGCCCCGGGCCCTTAGACCTTAAGTGGCCATCCACTGTACTACTAGAAGTTGTCAGACAGTCTCCTGGGAACATTGTGGAACAAGAGAGAATAGGGAGCTAGCTGGAGAATCCACACACACACACACACACACACACACACACACACACACACACACACACACACACACACACAACTCTGACTGAATAACATTCCAGCACCATGTTAGCAGACAGACAGGGACATACCGTATAGCGGAGCACAAAGAAGGATCTAACTACCACAGAGTGGATAAATCTGTAGGTCCTGCAGGATCTAACTACCACAGAGTGGATAAATCTGGAGGTCCTGGAGGATCTAACTACCACAGAGTGGATAAATCTGGAGGTCCTGGAGGATCTAACTAACACAGGGTGGATAAATATAGAGGTCCTGGAGGATCTAACTAACATAGGGTGGATAACTCTGGAGGTCCTGGAGGATCTAACTAACAGAGGTTGGATCACTCAGAGGATCTAACTAACACAGGGTGGATAACTCTGGAGGTCCTGGAGGATCTAACTAACACAGGGTGGATAACTCTGGAGGTCCTGGAGGATCTAACTAACACAGGGTGGATAACTCAGAGGATCTAACTAACACAGGGTGGATAACTCTGGAGGATCTAACTACCACAGGGTGGATAAATCTGGAGGTCCTGGAGGATCTAACTAACACAGGGTGGATAACTCAGAGGATCTAACTAACACAGGGTGGATAACTCTGGAGGATCTAACTAACACAGGGTGGATAACTCTGGGGGTCCTGGAGGATCTAACTAACACAGGGTGGATAACTCTGGAGGTCCTGGAGGATCTAACTAACACAGGGTGGATAACTCTGGAGGTCCTGGAGGATCTAACTAACACAGGGTGGATAACTCAGAGGATCTAACTAACACAGGGTGGATAACTCTGAAGATCCTGGCGGATCTAACTACCACAGGGTGGGTAACTCTGGAGGTCCTGGAGGATCTAACTACCACCGAGTGGATAACTCTGGAGGATCTAACTAACACAGGGTGGATAACTCAGAGGACCTAACTAACACAGGGTGGGTAACTCTGGAGGATCTAACTACCACAGGGTGGATAACTCAGAGGATCTAACTAACACAGGCTGGATAACTCTGGAGGATCTAACTAACACCGGGTGGATAACTCTGGAGGATCTAACTAACACCGGGTGGATAACTCTGGAGGATCTAACTAACACAGGGTGGATAACTCTGGAGGTCCTGGAGGATCAAACTACCACAGGGTGGATAACTCTGGAGATCCTGGAGGATCTAACTAACACAGGGTGGGTAACTCTGGAGGATCTAACTACAACAGGGTGGGTAACTCTGGAGATCCTGGAGGATCTAACTAACACAGGGTGGGTAACTCTGGAGGATCTAACTACAACAGGGTGGGTAACTCTGTGAAGCTCCTGGAGGATCTAAATTAATATTGGGTCTTCAATCTAGAGCTGTGTTGGCACTCCAGGACCTGTGTTACATAACTACATGCTATCTATGTAACTTTCCATAGAGTGTGACCATGTACTGTAATCTATGATTCCAGTACATGGTCACAGTTAAAGTTAATGGCAGCGAGAGTGAGGAGACAAGGAGAGGAAGCCATTTCAGATCATTAGGGCATGCTAGTCTCTATAGATAAGAGAGGGTGTCATGTTCAAAGCTCCAAGAACTCCAACTCTCCTTCTAACTCCAACAGTTAACTTCTCTTCTCATCTCACACATTCCCTTTTTTTCCCAAGGCTATGTACTCTCTGCTAATGATGTCAATGCTTCAATAGTGGATAAAAGAAGTGTGCACTTAACACATAAATCAGGCTTTCAAACAGGCCCGCCACGATCCTTGCTGCCTTTGTAGTGCACCCAACGTTAGATCAAGTGTCAGTGTTATTGAATTCATACTGTACCCTTGGGGTGCCAGGGAGTAGAGAGGTTGTGGGGGGGGGTTGCGAGGATCGGGGGGGCGTGTCTGCGTGTGTGCTCGTCCCGGCCTGCGTATGTATGTTTGTGTGTGCGTATATACGTGTGTGCACGTGTGTGCGGTCGTTTAAATGAAATGACTGCAGTCTGAGAGACTTAACTTTAGAGTTTGTGTTAAGAGTTAAGGAGGATATGTACGAGTCGATATTGACTCATGAGATGGAAGCCATTTGTTTTGCTATTGATTAGCTGATGCCCACAGCTTGTTTCCTGGTATTTGCTTGATCATGGAGCTTTAGGTGGGGGATAAATACTGAGAACAGAGAATGAACACACTGCTGGATGGCTGACTGAATCATGCAGGAAATCCAGAGAGAAACGACGTGATTGTAGCTCTCTGGGCTGATACGTCCTGTATACACATGAATCACTCAGCCGTGCCACAGTACTGACATAGGTAACCTGCAGTATGGTATATGCAGTAGACAGACACACAAACATAGCACATAGGCTGCAATAGGACACAAATACAAAAGTACATGTTCATGCACACACACACACTGCCCTGAGGACGTCCATATGTCTTGCGAGTGTCATTGTCACAGTTGATTCAGCATGTCTGAAGGCATCATTATGTCTCCCCAATCCTCCATCCTCACCCCTCTTCCCCCACCCTCACCCATATTCTCTATATCTCCCCCTCTCCTATCTGGGGGGTGTCATTATATCTGACCTGGACCTCTAATTTAGGGTAGAAGAACCCTCTCACCCTTTACTCACCCACATCTCCCCTAACATCACCCAACTACTAGTGCTGAGCTATTTATTAACCAAAATGTTGCTTATCTTTTCATTTTTAAACTAAACTTTTTAAGACAGGTATTTTTCCATATATAGACACACCCTATGTGTTTTAATAAAATCAACTACAGAGCCCCACAGTGGAGGTGTCATAATACCCTGTAACACCCTGGCCATAGAGAGGGGTTTTTTGTTCTTTATTTTGGTTAGGCCAGGGTGTTACATTGGGTGGGCGTTCTATGTTCCTTTCTCTATGTTTTTGTATTTCTTTGTTTTGGGCCATGTGTGGCTCCCAATCAGGCACAGCTGAAGCTCGTTGTTGCTGATTGGGAGTCACACATAAGGAGCATGTTTTTCCTTTGGGTTTTGTGGGTAATTGTTTCTGTTTTGAGTATTTTCCTAACAGGACTGTTTGCTGTCGTTTTTGTTCATTTTTGTAGTGTTCTCTTGTTTTTTGAATTAAAATTCTAATGATGAACACATCCTCTGCTGCACCTTGGTCTAATTCTGACGACGGCCGTTACATACCCATAAAACCTAGTGTTCAAACAGGGAAATGGTTCCAATCGTTTTTCCACCATTCATTTTTCCCATAAGGGATTTTAGAAACATTTCAAATAAGGGCTGTGTTTTATGTAGACTTACTTATGTAGCCTGAAGTTTTGATAAAGTTACTTTTATCAATATATTGACTTGTATTTTCCCTTTGTCATTATGGGGTATTGTGTGTAGATTGAGGACGCTTTAAAAAAAATCAATTTTAGAATAAGGCGTAACAATATGTGGAAAAGGTCAAGGGGTCTAAATACTTTCCGAATGCGTTGTACATTGAGGAACTATTGTCATGTAAAAACAGACTTTGTTTGCTTCCTGTTTGAGGTGAAGAAAACATTACTTTGAGAAGCTCCACAGCTCATTAGTGGTGGTGAGTTAAGCCAATCAGAAATACTATAAGATCCCCAAATGGGCACATTTATATGCCTACATTTGCAGGCCAGGTAGCCTATAGGCGTACTTCTCTGCGTAATCGGGTGCGCATCCTGCACTCAACAGGAGCGCTCCAAACAAAGACAATGACTAAATTGACAAAACTTGTAAATGGAACAAAATAAACAAAAACCTGTTTCTCACGTGTAGCATAGGTTGTGCACTCTGCAAACAACGTATCCACTCCAACAATGAGGACGGTAAAAGACTGTAATAATAAATAATATATTGAATGCCTTAACAGAAATTAAAGTAACCAAACAAACATTGTAGATTAGAAATTATAGAAATGAACAGTAAATGTACTAGTGGTGATATATGTAATGGGGAATTGATAGACACTAACAATCAAACGAAAGCAACTCACACAATTAAGTTTTAAAACAATGAATGTGCACAAATTGGCAGGAGAGAGCGCATTCTGGAGAGAGACGTGCATTGTGCATCTTAGCCACATTCCCCTTCTTCTTGGACTGTGCCATCCCCACGGCCTCCGCAATGGATTAGTCTCAGCCTTCGCAATGGATAGTTCCCTGAGATGGGCGTGAATAAGACCGGTGTCTCGTGTGCCAAAACATATATATATATATATACATATACTGTATACACTGAACAAAAATGTTAATGCAACACGCAACAACTTCAAAGACTTTACTGAGTTACTGTTCATAGAAGGAAATCAGTCAATTGAAATAAATGCATTAGGCCCTAATCTATGGATTTCACATGACTGGGAATACAGATATACATATACCTTAAAAAAAGTTAGGGGGGTGGATCAGAAAACCAGTCAGTATCTGGTGTGACCACCATTTGCCTCATGCAGAGTGACACATCTCCTTCGCATAGAGTTGATCAGGCTCTTGATTGTGACCTGTGAAATGTTGTCCCATTCCTCTTCAATGGCTATGCGAAGTTGCTGGATATTGACGGGAACTGTTGTACATGTAGATCCAGAGCATCCCAAACATGCTCAATGGGTGGCGTGTGGTGAATATGCAGGCCATGGAAGAACTGGGACATTTTCAGCTTCCAGGAATTGTGTACAGATCCTTGCGACATGGGGCCGTGAATTATCATGTTGAAACATGAGGTGATGGCGGCTGATGAATGGCATGACAATGGATCTCGTCACGGTCTCTCTGTGCATTCAAATTTCCATTGATAAAATGCAATTGTGTTCACTGTCCATAGCTTATGCCTGCACATACCATAACAGTGCCACCACCATAGGGCACTCTGGTTACAACGTTGACATCAGCAAACCTCTCGCCCACACGACGCCATACGCGTGGTCTGCGGTTGTGAAGCCGGTTGGACATACTGCCAAATTCTCTAAAATGACATTGAAGGTGGCTTATGGTAGAGAAGTTAACATTACATTCTCTGGCAACAGCTCTGGTGGACATTCCTGCAGTCAGCAAGTCAATTGCACGCTCACTCAAAAGACATCTGTGGTATTGTGTTGTGTGACAAAACTGCACATTTTAGAGTGGCCTTTTATTGTCCCCAGCACAAGGTACACCTATGTAATGAGCATGCTGTTTAATCAGCTTCTTGATATGCCACACCTGCCTGATGGATGGATTATCTTGGCAAAGCAGAAATGCTCACTAACAATGATGTAAACAAATTTGTGCAAAACATTTTAGAGAAATAAGCTCTTTGTGCGTATGGAAGATTTCTGGCATCTTTAATTTCAGCTCATGAAACATGGGACCAACACTTTTTTTCTTTACATGTTGCGTTGATTTTTTTTCTCCATGTATATACACTGCTCCAAAAAAATAAAGGGAACACTAAAATAACACATCCTAGATCTGAATGAATGAAATAATCTTATTAAATACTTTTTTATTTACATAGTTGAATGTGCTGACAACAAAATCACACAACAATAATCAATGGAAATCCAATTTATCAACCCATGGAGGTCTGGATTTGGAGTCACACTCAAAATTAAAGTGGAAAACCACACTACAGGCTGATCCAACTTTGATGTAATGTCCTTAAAACAAGTCAAAATGAGGCTCAGTAGTGTGTGTGGCCTCCACGTGCCTGTATGACCTCCCTACAACACCTGGGCATGCTCATGATGAGGTGGCGGATGGTCTCCTGAGGGATCTCCTCCCAGACCTGGACTAAAGCATCCGCCAACTCCTGGACAGTCTGTGGTGCAACGTGGCGTTGGTGGATGGAGCGAGACATGATGTCCCAGATGTGCTCAATTGGATTCAGGTCTGGGGAACGGGCGGGCCAGTCCATAGCATCAATGCCTTCCTCTTGCAGGAACTGCTGACACACTCCAGCCACATGAGGTCTAGCATTGTCTTGCATTAGGAGGAACCCAGGGCCAACCGCACCAGCATATGGTCTCACAAGGGGTCTGAGGATCTCATCTCGGTACCTAATGGCAGTCAGGCTACCTCTGGCGAGCACATGGAGGGCTGTGCGGCCCCCCAAAGAAATGCCACCCCACACCATGACTGACCCACCGCCAAACCGGTCATGCTGGAGGATGTTGCAGGCAGCAGAACATTCTCCACGGTGTCTCCAGACTCTGTCACGTCTGTCACATGTGCTCAGTGTGAACCTGCTTTCATCTGTGAAGAGCACAGGGCGCCAGTGGCGAATTTGCCAATCTTGGTGTTCTCTGGCAAATGCCAAACCTCCTGCACGATGTTGGGCTGTAAGCACAACCCCCACCTGTGGACGTCGGGCCCTCATACCACCCTCATGGAGTCTGTTTCTGACCGTTTGAGCAGACGCATGCACATTTGTGGCCTGCTGGAGGTCATTTTGCAGGGCTCTGGCAGTGCTCCTCCTGCTCCTCCTTGCACAAAGGCGGAGGTAGCGGTCCTGCTGCTGGGTTGTTGCCCTCCTACGGCCTCCTCCACGTCTCCTGATATACTGGCCTGTCTCCTGGTAGCGCCTCCATGCTCTGGACACTACGCTGACAGACACAGCAAACCTTCTTGCCACAGCTCGCATTGATGTGCCATCCTGGATGAGCTGCACTACCTGAGCCACTTGTGTGGGTTGTAGACTCCGTCTCATGCTATCACTAGAGTGAAAGCACCGCCAGCATTGAAAAGTGACCAAAACATCAGCCAGGAAGCATAGGAACTGAGAAGTGGTCTTTGGTCACCACCTGCAGAACCACTCCTTTATTGGGGGTGTCTTGCTAATTGCCTATAATTTCCACCTGTTGTCTATTCCATTTGCACAACAGCATGTGACATTTATTGTCAATCAGTGTTGCTTCCTAAGTGGACAGTTTGATTTCACAGAAGTGTGATTGACTTGGAGTTACATTGTGTTGTTTAAGTGTTCCCTTTATTTTTTGAGCAGTGTATATATTTGCTACTGCTTGACAAAAAAAATCTTGGTCCTCCAACAGCCTATCGACCAAACAATCGACCAGTCGAATAATTGGGATCAGCCCTAGTCTTCTCAGACGCACACAAAGATAGCCTGGTCCCAGATCTGTCTGTGCCGTCTTGCCAACTCGCATGGTCATTGGCAAGACGGCACAAACAGATCTGGGACCAACAGAGTAACACAGACCCCATGCAGAGCCAAAACACAGTACAAGCACACCTTGCATGAAGGATTGTTGTTCAGGATAAATAGAAAACACAAGCAGGTGGCCAAGCAGAACTCATGTCTCTGGTCTCTGATAAACAACAGATGACTGGTTGATGTAGCAGCTAGCCAGACTAAGGCCCATGGTTGGCTGGGCTTTTTGTTGCATTGTGTACTGTAAAGTTCTCCACAGGGTGTATAGATCTGCCAAGTAGCTAATCCCCACACACAGGAGGTGAGCTGTTACAACTCAAGAAACATCCCATGGGGCTCCCTTTCTCTCTCTTTTCTCTCTTTATTTATCTCTCTTTCTTTCGCTCTCACTCTCACTCTCCCCCTCTCTTTCTCATTCTTTCTTTCACTTTCTCTCTCTCTCTCTCTCTCTCTCTCTCTCTCTCTCTCTGTCAGCGTCTCTGAGCGTTACCACTACATAGCCTATCATCAAAGAGGTGTCTGTATTAAGTGCTTCCCAACCATTTGTTGCACCGGGGACCCAAATTCTATGGTTCTCCTCCTTGAAGGACTACTTCTTAAAACTAGCTGTTGAGAACTGACTGATTCTTTGTTAGCTAGCCACCTAAAGGGATGCAAATATCACTAATTGTTAGGGGTGTGTAAGGGATGCGAAGTCAGGTGCAGGAGAGCAGAGTTTAGTACTGGCACACTTTAATTCCGGTCCAAAAATGACAGCACACAAAAACAATAACGTGCCAAAAACACGGAACATAGCAAAGGTATGGCGCCTGACAATACCCACATAACACTAAACAATTACACACAAAGACAGGGAGGGGAACAGAGGACTAAATACATGCAGTGTGATTATGGAATGACAACCAGGTGTGTAATGGAACAAGACAAAACAAATGGACATATGAGAAATGGAGCGGCGATGGCTAGAAAGCCGGTGACGTCGATCGCCGAATGCCGCCCGAACAAGGAGAGGAGCCGACTTCGGTGGAAGTCATGACACTAATAGCACAGAGACTAGTGCTTCTCTGTGGTTTAAGAGTGATATTTAATGTGCGTTTTGGCCACTGACAGTATTTGGCCCAATCTTAAATGGACAGCTAGACTCTATGGTCTATGCACTTGTGGAAATCTGAGAGGATTTGACAGGTGCAATCAATTTGGTAATAGCTCCACTTTGCCCTCTAATAGGCAAGGTGGAAGAGTCACCATATTGCTTATACCAATCAATTTGTCTCAGATCTCCACAAGTGCAAATGGTGTAGGGTCTAGAGGTCCACTTGGGTATGCGCCTTGGTATACAGATGTTTTCCCTGTTGGGAACAATGAAGATGTAGTGATGTGAAGTCAGAACCCTGTGTAAACAGACCTGTCTGCGTGGCAGCTCAACAGATTGTGTTAGCCGGTGTGTGTGTCTCTATCTGAATTAGCCCTAATGGGCGGAAGAGATACACTTACTGACAATATCAAAATGAATGTGACAGCCTCTCAATTCCCATTAAATTTTATGGCAAAGTTTTGTAGAGAATCTGTATGGTATTTTCTAGGTCAAAACAGGTGTTTGGAACCTTTAGCTGCCCCCTGTTGCCAGTTGTTCTATATTGCTAACTAAATGTGTATTGTCATCCAAGCCTTTCTCTGTGTCTGTTCTTTTGATATAGTTGTCAAGATGTGAACTTGTTGTCATACAGGGTTGCATTCATTGTGGCACGAAACAGAAAAAGGTTTCAAAACATTTTGCAACAGAAAATGAAAATAAGTGTTTCTGATTGGTCAAGTGCAGGTAAACCTCCCTGTTTCAGTTAGTTTTTTCTCCGTTTTGGTGCCTAATGAATACCTTGGTAACAAACTGCTGAATGTCTACCGTAATTTCCGGACTATAAGCCCCAACTTTTTTCCCACGCTTTGAACCTCGCGACTTAAACAATGACGCGGCTAATATATGGATTTTTCCCGCTTTCAATTTTTTTTGAAAAGAGATGACTTCAGTGGTTTCAGTGCACAGGAGGAGGAAGATAGTGACCAATGACTTTCTTGGTAGGCTACTGTTACTGCAAATTTTTTATTTTTTGTTACAAGCCGTGTTTCAGCCGTGTTTCGTTAAAGCCTATTTATTTTTGTTACAAGCCGTGTTTTGTTAAAGCCTATTTATTTTTGTTACAAGCCGTATTTCGTTAAAGCCTATTTATTTTTGTTACAAGCCGTGTTTCGTTAAAGCCTGTGTAAAGTTCATTTGTTTCAATGTACCGGTAGGCACCTTATAGACATGCTTATAGACATGTGCTTACTGCTTATAGACATGTGTGGCTTATTTATGTTCAAATGTTCAAAATAATATATATTTTTTAAATTCAGTGGGTGCGGCTTATATTCAGGTGCGCTCAATAGTCCGGAAATTACGGTACTCAAATCTATGAAATTAGGACATATTGGTTACTGCTGTACTCGTCAAAGTTTAGTCAACATCTCACATTTAGAGAGTTAGAAGCCCATGAATATGCAAGGGGAAATTCACATCAAAACAGAACCACTACAGTCCCTACACGTCATTAGAAAGCACTCTGAATTACAATATATTAAAGGAAAACACACACACACCACACATGCATACTGACAGATACGCACACCTGCACAAACACACATACACCACAAATGCAAACCGCAAACACACACATACAGACACGTATGAACACACCTACAGACACGCATACAAACCCACTGAGGGGAGAAGAGTCATTCTGTCTTATTACAACTACAGTTGGACATTTCCAGTCTGCTTAGATAGAATGAAGGAGCTAAACTCCTCCACCCTGAGGGACTGGTAGCTACTGTAGCTACAGTAGCTACAGTATACACACACACACACACACAGTACAAATGCAGAAACACAGAGATTATGTCTACAGTGCAATCCCAGCTGCTGTGGGTGACAGGGCTAAAATATTTATGCCCACATCTTGGCACAGATACCAATATGTGTGTGTGCATCTGTGTCTCACAGAGAGAGAGAGAGAGAGAGAGAGAGAGAGAGAGAGAGAGAGAGAGAGAGAGAGAGAGAGAGAGAGAGAGAGAGAGAGATGAGTGTGCAGCACAGTTGCCAAACGAAACTGGGGCAGTACAAAAAACCCAAGGCATTATTCCAAAATCCCCTCTGCTTGTGTGTATGTGTGTGTGTGTACGTGCGTGCATGCATGCATTGGGTGGGTGTGTCGGTAGATTTATGTTTGCATAGTCTTATGTGTTTGTTTGAGTGTGTTTTGTGCACTGTGTACGGGACAGTCAGTGGGAAATGTGACAGAGGCGCTACAAAAATGGCAGAGGGAAATAGATTTCTAGAAATACCACTAACTCTCCCTCTCCATTGTTCTATCCATCTACCCAACCTCACAAATACAGTATGGTCTACGTCTACCCTCCCCTTCATCGCTCCTGTCTCCCTTTCTCCTCACTCTCTACCCTACCCTGCCTCTCTCCTCACTCTCTACCCTCTCTTCTCTCCATATCTCCCTCTCTACCCTCCCCTCCCTCTCTATCTCCCTCTCCTCATTGGAGGAGGAGGAGTGGAGGAGGGGGTAGCTGGCATGGAGCAGAGAGGATGCCAGATGGTGCCCCCTCTCGACACCAACAAGCTCTCACAGTTTCACGTCAGAATTAGACGTTCATCCATATTTCTCAAATGTCAAATTTCTAAGTTGTTCCAAACGTCAAATTTCGAAAAGTTTGGTTACTTCTCTGTATTGTTCCAAGGTTACGTTTAGGCATTAACTCTGAATTCTTAAGGTTAGGCATTAACTCCAAATGGTTAAGGTAAGGATTAAGGTTTGGGATAGACTTAAAACAAAAATAACTTTCTATTGCTGGATTTGAACATGCAAGCATTGGAACCAGAGGCAGATGCTTACGGCCACAACACCCTAGCAAAACCAAAGCCTACTTGAAGGTAACAGCTCTCACTGTTGCCCCTAGTGGCCGGATTGCACGTCATCTCTTGACATCCTCAGACATGGATGGACACACACACACACACACACACACACACACACACACACACACACACACACACACACACACACACACACACACACACACACACACACACACACACACACAATCAAACATACCTACACACAGAAACACACATACAAGTCTTTGCGCCAGACTTGGACAGGGTCGGAGTGTTGTCACCAGTCTGCTACCTTAGGCAACCTTAACACCTTCCTGTCAACAACCCACACACTCTCTCACAACAAACACCACTTCATAGTCTCTGCCAGCATACCAGTATAAGCACCGTGGCTCACCGATGACAAGACTGGTGCACACACACACACACACACATTCACACGGACACAGATAGTGGCTCCGCACACAGGCTGTCTGACACACCTCCCACTGCCAACCTCAATCACCAGACCACTAGCAACTCAATCAGACCTCCTAACCTACAGTAACACACACTCACTCACTCACTCACTCACTCACTCACTCACTCACTCACTCACTCACTCACTCACTCACTCACTCACTCACTCACTCACTCACAGATGCATGCATCGGTGCACACATGCACACACACACACACACACACACACACACACACACACACACACACACACACACACACACACACACACACACACACACACACACACACACACACACACACACACTCACACAGATCACACAGATGCATGCATGGTGTACACATGCACACAATCACACACAAATAAACACACACACCACTTATTACTCAATCAGACCTCAATTACTGCAACAGACTGGGAATGTCACCGGCACACGCAATCACTACTCAGTGTGTGTAGGACGGGAATGAATTCACACACACACAAACACAACACACACACTTTGAATCACCTCACGGTGCATGGGTAGCATTTCTGGACAACACCAGTAACACCTGTAAGTAATTATTGTCATGTCACATCACACTGCTGTCTAATTTGTATTACCCTTACTGTCATTGTTCGTAATAGAAATGTCAAAAAATATTTTTCCTAATTGCTCTCAGGGCCTTGATATTTCAATGAAATATTTACATTCCACCTCTGAAATATATCTATAATACAGGGACACAACTTTCACTGGGGACGGGGGGACATGTCCCCCCCACATTATGAAATTGCATTTTTGTCCTTCCCAGTTTTATCATTGGAATGTGATACAAAACGAGGCAACGGTGTGCTTTAGGACCATGCGGACGCCTCCGGGACACATAAAATAAATATTATGTATCCCCCACTTCTAAAACCAAAGTTGCTATAATATGTTGTCTGGCTTGACAGTAAACAACTGGCACCTATCATCAAGCAATTCTGTCGTTATATACACTGCTCAAAAAAATAAAGGGAACACTTAAACAACACAATGTAACTCCAAGTCAATCACACTTCTGTGAAATCAAACTGTCCACTTAGGAAGCAACACTGATTGACAATAAATTTCACATGCTGTTGTGAAAATGGAATAGACAACAGGTGGAAATTATAGGCAATTAGCAAGACACCCCCAATAAAGGAGTGGTTCTGCAGGTGGGGACCACAGACCACTTCTCAGTTCCTATGCTTCCTGGCTGATGTTTTGGTCACTTTTGAATGCTGGCGGTGCGTTCACTCTAGTGGTAGCATGAGACGGAGTCTATCACCCACACAAGTGGCTCAGGTAGTGCAGCTCATCCAGGATGGCACATCAATGCGAGCTGTGGCAAGAAGGTTTGCTGTGTCTGTCAGTGTAGTGTTCAGAGCATGGAGGCGCTACCAGGAGACAGGCCAGTACATCAGGAGACGTGGAGGAGGCCGTAGGAGGGCAACAACCCAGCAGCAGGACCGCTACCTCCGCCTTTGTGCAAGGAGGAGCAGGAGAAGCACTGCCAGAGCCCTGCAAAATGACCTCCAGCAGGCCACAAATGTGCATGTGTCTGCTCAAACGGTCAGAAACAGACTCCATGAGGGTGGTATGAGGGCCCGACGTCCACAGGTGGGGGTTGGGCTTACAGCCCAACACCGTGCAGGACGTTTGGCATTTGCCAGAGAACACCAAGATTGGCAAATTCGCCACTGGCACCCTGTGCTCTTCACAGATGAAGCAGGTTCACACTGAGCACATGTGACAGACGTGACAGAGTCTGGAGACGCCGTGGAGAACGTTCTGCTGCCTGCAACATCCTCCAGCATGACCGGTTTGACGGTGGGTCAGTCATGGTGTGGGGTGGCATTTCTTTGGGGGGCCGCACAGCCCTCCATGTGCTCACCAGAGGTAGCCTGACTGCCATTAGGTACCAAGATGAGATCCTCAGACCCCTTGTGAGACCATATGCTGGTGCGGTTGGCCCTGGGTTCCTCCTAATGCAAGACAATGCTAGACCTCATGTGGCTGGAGTGTGTCAGCAGTTCCTGCAAGAGGAAGGCATTGATGCTATGGACTGGCCCGCCCGTTCCCCAGACCTGAATCCAATTGAGCACATCTGGGACATCATGTCTCGCTCCATCCACCAACGCCACGTTACACCACAGACTGTCCAGGAGTTGGCGGATGCTTTAGTCCAGGTCTGGGAGCAGATCCCTCAGGAGACCATCCGCCACCTCATCAGGAGCATGCCCAGGCGTTGTAGGGAGGTCATACAGGCACGTGGAGGCCACACACACTACCGAGCCTCATTTTGACTTGTTTTAAGGACATTACATCAAAGTTTGTTCAGCCTGTAGTGTGGTTTTCCACTTTAATTTTGAGTGTGACTCCAAATCCAGACCTCCATGGGTTGATAAATTGGATTTCAATTGATTATTTTTGTGTGATTTTGTTGTCAGCACATTCAACTATGTAAAGAAAACAGTATTTAATAAGATTATTTCTTTCATTCAGATCTAGGATGTGTTGTTTAAGTGTTCCCTTTATTTTTTTGAGCAGTATATTTACACTACCGTTCAAAAGTTTTGGGTCACTTAGAAATGTCCTTGTTTTTTAAAGAAAAGCACATTTTTGGTCCATTAAAATAACATCAAATTGATCAGAAATACAGTGTAGATGTTGTTAATGTTGTAAATGACTACTGTCACTGGAAACCGATGATTTTTTATGGAATATCTACATAGGCGTACAGAGGCCCATTATCAGCAACCATCACTCCTGTGTTCCAATGGCATGTTGTGTTAGCTAATCTAAGTTTATCATTTTAAAAGGCTAATTGATCATTAGAAAACCCTTTTGCAATTATGTTAGCACAGCTGAAAACTGTTGTTCTTATTAAAGAAGCAATAAAACTGGCTTTCTTTAGATTAGTTGAGTATCTGAGGCATCAGCATTTGTTGGTTCGATTACAGGCTCAAAATGGCCAGAAACAAAGAACTTTCTTCTGGAACTTATCAGTCTATTCTTGTTCTGAGAAATTAAGGCTGTTCCATGTCAGAAATTGCCAAGAAACTGAAGATCTCGTACAACGCTGTGTACTACTCTCTTCACAGAACAGCGCTAAAAGCCTCTTCAGCGTCTCATCCCGTCACCGGGATCAAAATCCAGCGAAAAATCATATCGCCAATTAGCATTAAAAAAAATCATAATTATAAAAAAAAAAAATATTAATATATATATATTTTTTTTATAGATACACCTCTCCTGAATCGACCCACGTCGTCCGATTTCAAAAAGGTTTTACAGGAAAAGCAAATCATTAGATTATGTTAGATGAGTCCATCGTAAAAAGCAGCTTCATAGCCATTTTCCGACCAACCACTTGCATCACATATAATCAAAAAACAGCTAAATGCAGCACTAACCTTTTACAAACTTCATCAGATGGCACCCCTAGGACATCATGTTATACAATGCATGCATTCTTTTGTTCAATAAAGGTCATATTTATATATAAAAACAGCATTTTACATCTCTGTCTGAGGTTGACTAAATAATTTCCCCTCAAATGCGTCCCGGTAAACAATGCTACATTTCCCTAAATTACTATGCTATAACGATTTTTTAAATTTATATTGTCAATCTAACATTTATAGATGAATATCTCTTGAGAACACCTGTCATACCAGATTTTAAATTAACTTTACTGGGTAATCACACTTTGCGATAAAAGGAGATGCGATACTCAGAAAATGAGCTAATATACAGAGCTCGGCGCCATCTTGGAAACAATCGCATGTCACATCTCATCTTGTATAATATTGTCAATAATCGCCTACCTTTAGTTGTCTTCATCAGAAAGCATCCCAGGTCCACAACAGATGTATTTTCGGTCAAAAAGTCCATACTTCACGTTCCCTTAGCCTGTTGTTGGTAGCGCGTCCTATGGCTCTCTCCAAGCGCAGGGCTGAAGTTCCGGATAAAATGCGATCCTCCCGCATGTAGGTTCGTTCAAACATGTCAAACGTTGTAAAACATTAATCTTCAGGGCCTGTAACACCAAGAGAGCAAATAAGATTCGAGGGGGATGATTTCATGGCCTTTAAAACCGTTTCCAAAGGTGGGGGCAGACATGGCCGCCGGCGTCATAATGGTGATGGCCCATCCCCTGTGACCAATTTCCAACTCGTCTCATTCACTGAGTTTTGACTCTATAAGGCTCAAACCACTGTGAAAAGACTGGCGACATCTAGTGGAAGCAATAGGAAGTGCTCACTGAACCATGGTTAACGGTGTTATTCATAGGGAAAGATGAGAAGTCGAGTCCACAATTCAGAATTCCACTTCCTGTTTCAATCGGTCTCAGGGTTTTGACTGCCATTTGAGTTCTGTTATACTCACAGACACCATTCAAACAGTTTTAGAAACTTTAGAGTGTTTTCTATCCATATATAATAAGTATATGCATGCCCTAGCTTCTGAGTTTGATTGGTAGGCCGTTGAAAATGGGAACGATTTTTTTTCAAAATGCGCTGTGGCGCCCCCTATCCTACGGTATCCTCAAGAGGCTAACTGGCTCTAACCAGAATAGAAAGAGGAGTGGGAGGCCCCAGTGCATAACTGAGCAAGAGGACAAGTACATTAGAGTGTCTAGTTTGAGAAACAGACGCCTCACAAGTCCTCAACTTGCAGCTTCATTAAATAGTACCCGCAAAACACCAGTCTCAACGTCAACAGTGAAGAGGCAACTCCGGGATTCTGGCCTTCTGGGCAGAGTTGCAAAGAAAAAGCCAATAAAAATAAAAGAATAAGACACTGGACAGAGGAACTCTGCCTAGAAGGCCAGCATCCCGGAGTCGCCTCTTCACTGTTGATGTTGAGACTGGTGTTTTGCGGGCACTATTTAATGAAGTTGCCAGTTGAGGACTTGTGAGGACTTGTCATACTTAAATGGAAGAAGTTTGGAACCACCAAACTTCCTAGAGCTCTTCCTAGAGCTCGCCGCCCGGCCAAACTGAGCAATTGGTGGAGAAGGGCCTTGGTCAGAGAGGTGACCAAGAACCTGAGGGTCACTCTGACAGAGCTCCAGAGTTCCTCTGTGGAGATGGGAGAGCCTTCCAGAAGCAAAACCATCTCTGCAGCACTCCACCAATCAGGCTTTTACTCTAGAGTGGCCAGAAGGAAGCCACTCCTCAGTAAAAGACACATGACAGCCCGCTTGGAGTTTAAATAGTACCCGCATTAAATAGTACCCGCCAAAAGTCACCTTAAGGAGTCTCAGACCATGAGAAAGAAGATTCTCTGGTCTGATGAAACCAAGATTGAACTCTTTGGCCTGAATGCCAAGCGTCACATCTGGCGGAAACCTGGCACCATCCCTACATGGTGGTGGCAGCAACACGATCGAACATCTCTGGAGAGACCTGAAAATCAGAAAATAGCTGTGCAGTGACAATCCCCATACAACCTGACAGAGCTTGAGAGGATCTGCAGAGAAGAATGGGACAAATTCCCCAAATAAAGTTGTGCCAAGCTGGTAGCGTCAAGATAAATCGAGGCTGTAATTGCTGCCAATGGGGCTTCTACAAAGTACTGCGTAAAGCGTCTGAATACTTATGTAAATACTATATTTCCGTTTTTTATTTGTAATAAATTTGCAAAGATGTCTATAAACCTGTTTTTGCTTTGTCCTTGTGGGATATTGTGTAGACTGATGAGGAATTTTTTTAATCAATTTTAGAATAAGGCTGTAATGTAACAAAATGTGGAAAAAGTCAAGGGGTCTGAATACTTTCCGAATGCACTGTATGTGGTTATGTTAGCAGTGCCGTAGGGGACTCTATCTATGTGGTTATGTTAGCAGTGCCGTAGGGGACTCTATCTATGTGGTTATGTTAGCAGTGCCGTAGGGGACTCTATCTATGTGGTTATGTTAGCAGGGCCGTAGGGGCTCTATCTATGTGGTTAGGTTAGCAGGGCCGTAGGGACTCAATCTATGTGGTTATGTTAGCAGGGCCGTAGGAGCTCTATCTATGTGGTTATGTTAGCAGGGCCGTAGGGGCTCTATCTATGTGGTTAGGTTAGCAGGGCCGTAGGGACTCAATCTATGTGGTTATGTTAGCAGGGCCGTAGGGGCTCTATCTCTGTGGTTATGTTAGCAGGGTCGTAGGGACTCTATCTATGTGGTTATGTTAGCAGGGCCGTAGGGGCTCTATCTATGTGGTTATGTTAGCATGGTCGTAGGGGGGCTCTATCTATGTGGTTATGTTAGCAGGGTCGTAGGGACTCTATCTATGTGGTTATGTTAGCAGGGCCGTAGGGGCTCCATCTATGGGGTTATGTTAGCAGGGCCGTAGGGGCTCTATCTATGTGGTTATGTTAGCAGGGTCGTAGGGGCTCTATTTATGTGGTTCTGTTTGCAGGGCCGTAGGGGCTCTATCTATGTGGTTATGTTAGCAGGGCCGTAGGGGCTCTATCTATGTGGTTCTGTTAGCAGGGCCGTAGGGGCTCTATCTATGTGGTTAGGTTAGCAGGGCCGTAGGGACTCAATCTATGTGGTTATGTTAGCAGGGCCGTAGGGGCTCTATCTCTGTGGTTATGTTAGCAGGGCCGTAGGGGCTCTATCTATGTGGTTCTGTTAGCAGGGCCGTAGGGGACTCTATCTATGTGGTTATGTTAGCAGGGCCGTAGGGGCTCTATCTATGTGGTTAGGTTAGCAGGGCCGTAGGGGCTCTATCTATGTGGTTATGTTCGCAGGGCCGTAGGGACTCTATCTATGTGGTTATGTTAGCAGGGCCGTAGGGACTCTATCTATGTGGTTATGTTAGCAGGGCCGTAGGGACTCTATCTATGTGGTTAGGTTAGCGAGTGGCTAAACCGGCTCCACGCTTCAGTTCACCAGTGCGTGTTCACAGTCCTGTCTGGCCCGTTCCTGTTCCCCGCACCAAGCCCGCGGTGCGTGTCCACAGTCCTGTCCGGCCCGTCCCTGCTCCCCGCACCAAGTCAGTGGTGCGTGTCCCCAGTCCGGCCCGGCCCGTCCCTGCTCCAAGTCAGTGGTGCGTGTCCCCAGTCCGGCCCGGCCCGTTCCTGCTCCCCGCACCAAGCCAGTGGTGCGTGTTCCCAGTCCGGCCCGGCCCTGCTCCCCGCACCAAGTCAGTGGTGCGTGTCCCCAGTCCGGCCCGCCCCGTCCCTGCTCCCCGCACCAAGCCAGTGGTGCGTGTTCCCAGTCCGGCCCGGCCCGTCCCTGCTCCCCGCACCAAGTCAGTGGTGCGTGTCCCCAGTCCGGCCCGGCCCGTTCCTGCTCCCCGCACCAAGCCAGTGGTGCGTGTCCCCAGTCCGGCCCGGCCCGTCCCTGCTCCCCGCACCAAGTCAGTGGTGCGTGTCCCCAGTCCGGCCCGGCCCGTTCCTGCTCCCCGCACCAAGCCAGTGGTGCGTGTTCCCAGTCCGGCCCGGCCCGGCCCGTCCCTGCTCCTCGCACCAGGTCAGTGGTGCATGTCCCCAGTCCTGTCCGGCCCGTCCCTGCTCCCCGCACCAAGTCAGTGGTGCGTGTCTCCAGTCTGGCCCGGCCCGTTCCTGCTCCCCGCACCAAGCCAGTGGTGCGTGTTCCCAGTCCGGCCCGGCCCGTCCCTGCTCCCCGCACCAGGTCAGTGGTGCGTGTCCCCAGTCCTGTCCGGCCCATCCCTGTTCCCCGCACCAAGCCCACGGTGCGTGTCCACAGTCCTGTCCGGCCCGTCCCTGCTCCCCGCACCAAGTCAGTGGTGCGTGTCCCCAGTCCGGCTCGGCCCGTTCCGGCTCCCCGCACCAAGCCAGTGGTGCGTGTTCCCAGTCCGGCCCGGCCCGTCCCTGCGCCCCGCACCAGGTCAGTGGTGCGTGTCCCCAGTCCTGTCCGGCCCATCCCTGTTCCCCGCACCAAGCCCACGGTGCGTGTCCACAGTCCTGTCCGGCCCGTTCCTGTTCCCCGCACCAAGCCCACGGTGCGTGTCCACAGTCCTGTCCGGCCCGTCCCTGCTCCCTGCTCCCCGCACCAAGCCCACGGTGCGTGTCCACAGTCCTGTCCGGCCCGTCCCTGCTCCCAGCACCAAGTCAGTGGTGCGTGTTCCCAGTCCGGCCTGGCCCGTTCCTGCTGCCCGCACCAAGCCAGTGCTGCGTGTTCCTAGTCCGGCACGGCCCGTGTCCGGTCCACCGGTGCCCAATCCTGTTCCGGTCGACGGCTCCGCTCCGGAGCCTGAGCATGCCGCTCCACAGTGGTCCAGTCCGGGCCAGAGGGGTAGGGCTAAGGTGGAGGCGGGGGAAAGAACACGCCCGGGGCCAGAGCCTCCACCGAGGGTGAGGCGCCCACCCGGGTTCCCCCCCCTAATAGACTTAAGTTTGGTGCGCCGGGAGTACGCACCGTTGGGGGGGGGGGGGGGGTACTGTCACGCCCTGACCAGGTGAACTCGGGTATTTTGGGTCAGGGTGTGTCATGTTGGGTATTTTTCCTTGGTTTGCTTTCTATGTTTGTGTTAGCTCTATGTGGGTGATCTCTATGTTGGGTTCTGTCGATTCCCAATCAGAGACAGCTGTCGCTAGTTGTCTCTGATTGGGATCACATTTAAGTCCTCTTTCCCCCACGCTGTTTGTGGGGTGATGTCTCTTTGATTTTGAGCAGCTAACGTATCGGCATTTTCTTGATTTTGTGTACGTGTTTATTTCAGTGTAAAAGAATAAACATGTGTTCGCTCCCAGCTGCGTTTTGGTCCGCTTCCTCGTCACCCGACGACGATCGTTACAGGGCCGTAGGGGCTCTATCTATGTGGTTAGGTTAGCAGGGCCGTAGGGGACTCTATCTATGTGGTTATGTTAGCAGGGCCGTAGGGGGCTCTATCTATGTGGTTATGTTAGCAGAGCCGTAGGGGACTCTATCTATGTGGTTCTGTTAGCAGGGTCGTAGGGGACTCTATCTATGTGGTTATGTTAGCAGGGTCGTACGGGACTCTATCTATGTGGTTATGTTAGCAGGGTCGTACGGGACTCTATCTATGTGGTTATGTTAGCAGGGCCGTAGGGGGCTCTATCTATGTGGTTATGTTAGCAGGGCCGTAGGGGCTCTATCTATGTGGTTATGTTAGCAGGGCCGTAGGGGGCTCTATCTATGTGGTTAGGTTAGCAGGGCCGTAGGGGACTCTATCTATGTGGTTATGTTAGCAGGGCCGTAGGGGGCTCTATCTATGTGGTTATGTTAGCAGAGCCGTAGGGGACTCTATCTATGTGGTTCTGTTAGCAGGGTCGTAGGGGACTCTATCTATGTGGTTATGTTAGCAGGGTCGTACGGGACTCTATCTATGTGGTTATGTTAGCAGGGTCGTACGGGACTCTATCTATGTGGTTATGTTAGCAGGGCCGTAGGGGGCTCTATCTATGTGGTTATGTTAGCAGGGCCGTAGGGGCTCTATCTATGTGGTTATGTTAGCAGGGCCGTAGGGGGCTCTATCTATGTGGTTATGTTAGCAGGGCCGTAGGGGCTCTATCTATGTGGTTATGTTAGCAGGGTCGTAGGGACTCTATCTATGTGGTTATGTTAGCAGGGCCGTAGGGGACTCTATCTATGTGGTTATGTTAGCAGGGCCGGAGGGGACTCTATCTATGTGGTTATGTTAGCAGGGTCGTAGGGGCTCTATCTATGTGGTTATGTTAGCAGGGTCGTAGGGGCTCTATCTATGTGGTTATGTTAGCAGGGTCGTAGGGGACTCTATCTATGTGGTTATGTTAGCAGGGCCGTAGGGGCTCTATCTATGTGGTTATGTTAGCAGGGCCGTAGGGAGCTCTATCTATGTGGTTATGTTAGCAGGGCCGTAGGGGCTCTATCTATGTGGTTATGTTAGCAGGGTCGTAGGGACTCTATCTATGTGGTTATGTTATCAGTGCCGTAGGGACTCTATCTATGTGGTTAGGTTAGCAGGGCCGTAGGGACTCTATCTATGTGGTTATGTTAGCAGGGCCGTAGGGGGCTCTATCTATGTGGTTATGTTAGCAGGGCCGTAGGGGGCTCTATCTATGTGGTTATGTTAGCAGGGCCGTAGGGGGCTCTATCTATGTGGTTATGTTAGCAGGGCCGTAGGGGGCTCTATCTATGTGGTTATGTTAGCAGTGCCGTAGGGGCTCTATCTATGTGGTTATGTTAGCAGGGCCGTAGGGACTCTATCTATGTGGTTAGGTTAGCAGGGTCGTAGGGGCTCTATCTATGTGGTTATGTTAGCAGGGTCGTAGGGACTCTATCTATGTGGTTATGTTAGCAGGGTCGTAGGGACTCTATCTATGTGGTTATGTTAGCAGAGACGTAAGGGACTCTATCTATGTGGTTATGTTAGCAGGGTCGTAGGGACTCTATCTATGTGGTTATGTTAGCAGGGTCGTAGGGGCTCTATCTATGTGGTTATGTTAGCAGGGTCGTAGGGACTCTATCTATGTGGTTATGTTAGCATGGCCGTAGGGGCTCTATCTATGTGGTTATGTTAGCAGGGCCGTAAGGGACTCTATCTATGTGGTTATGTTAGCAGGGTCGTAGGGACTCTATCTATGTGGTTATGTTAGCAGGGCCGTATAGACTCTATCTATGTGGTTATGTTAGCAGGGCCGTAGGGGCTCTATCTATGTGGTTCTGTTAGCAGGGCCGTAGGGGCTCTATCTATGTGGTTATGTTAGCAGGGCCGTTGGGGGCTCTATCTATGTGGTTATGTTAGCAGGGCCGTATAGACTCTATCTATGTGGTTATGTTAGCAGGGCCGTAGGGGACTCTATCTATGTGGTTATGTTAGCAGGGTCGTAGGGACTCTATCTATGTTGTTATGTTAGCAGGGCCGTAGGGGCTCTATCTATGTGGTTATGTTAGCAGGGCCGTAGGGACTCTATCTATGTGGTTAGGTTAGCAGGGTCGTAGGGGCTCTATCTATGTGGTTATGTTAGCAGGGTCGTAGGGACTCTATCTATGTGGTTATGTTAGCAGGGTCGTAGGGGACTCTATCTATGTGGTTATGTTAGCAGGGTCGTAGGGACTCTATCTATGTGGTTATGTTTGCAGGGTCGTAGGGGCCTGTCTGGCTGCACTTTGGGGTCATAAAAAGCTAATGGGCCTAACATTCAATACTGGCTGACTGGATGAAAAGCCAAAGCCCTCTGGCCTATGGTCCATTCACCAGAGTGGATGGGTCATGATCAGGGGCTGGAGCAGGGGTTACCCTGGGTTGACCCGGGCCTGGAGTGCTGCAAGGTTTAGTTCCATCCAGGCACCGCACCTGACGCTCCTGAAAACATCACCAACTGAAATAATTGAGGTAACTCTGGAGGGCCGGATACTGTACAAGCACCATCATGTGTTAACCTGCTATAGCCTTCCCTATCATGATCCCTGCTGAATCAGCATGGTGCACTGTCCATGGTGCTGACTGACAGCACTAGCCTTTTTCAGCATGCAACTCTCAATCATAAACATCCCACTTGACACAGACATCAATTCAACTTCTATTCCACACTAGTTCAACCTAATTTCATTGAAATGGTGGAAAGAACGTTGATTCAACCACTGTGTGCCCAATGGGATATTCTCACAGTGAAGACTAATAATATACCTAGTAAAATCGATATCATCTCGATTAAGCTAACTTGAAGAAATAACTGTAAAACAGAATATATATACAGAAATGAGAACTAGGCAGCCTAATGAAAACTCAGTGCAGTGATCATGATTCATCTGTATGTCTTTGATTATGACAAATCAGGGTTCTGCGTTCAGCTCACTACTCATGCCATCCGTTCAGGGAAACGTGTGGGCGGCTGAATTGCTTTCAGTGTCGGTCGGGAGTGTGATTGGTGTCTTAACTTCCAAATGGCAGACAGTGGAGAAGGGGACACCGTGGTGCGTCAACATCTGCTGATACCAAGCCATCTCTCTCTCTCGCCCTCCCTTAGCCTACACACTCACACGCGTCGCAGACACATTTTCAGTATTATTTCGAGAAGTACAACCAATGCTGTTCAGCCAATACTCTTAAATACTTCCTCATATAATCCATATTATCCAACGTGCACACGCTGGCTTGTGACAGCCTGTCAGCCTTGCATTATGCTGTCCGATAGCCTATACCAGTATTTCTACTTTGCACATTCACCTACTGCAAATCTACAATTCCAGCGTTTTTTAATTGCTATATTGTATTTACTTCACCACCGTGGCCTTTTTATTGCCTTTACCTCCCTTATCTCATCTCATTTGCTCACATTGTATAAAACTTGTTTTTGTACTGTATTATTGACTGTAAGTTTGTTTTACTCCATGTGTAACTCTGTGTTGTTGTTTGTGTCGAACTGCTTTGCTTTATCTTGGCCAGGTCGCAGTTGTAAATGAGAACTTGTTCTCAACTTGCCTACCTGGTTAAATAAAGGTGAAATAAAAAATAATAAAAAAATACCGAGACGACGACAGTGTGATTTGCTGTGTTAAAGTGCCAAATCTGGTCACAGTGCAAAGCAAGAGAAAGAAAGAAAGAAAGAAAGAAAGAAAGAAAGAAAGAAAGAAAGAAAGAAAGAAAGAAAGAAAGAAAGAAAGAAAGAAAGAAAGAAAGAAAGAAAGAAAGAAAGAAAGAAAGAACACAAACCTGTCTAGAGAACAAATCACATGCAGAACGTCACAGTATTATCCCCGCGTGATTCCTCTCCTTCCAAATCCCCCTCTCACATCTGTCCCTCCGCGCGCCCAACCGATGATCTATCGACCGACACCGTCTTTCTCATTCTTTTGCCCAAGCAGCCTGAACACATATATAAATGTATCGTATAGATGTATCGCCGCACAAACATATCCAACAACTGTAACTCAAATAGGCAATGTTTCCATTAGGCTACAGCGTCCTCCACGAATTATAGCCTACATCATCAAACTGAATTCCAACATTTAAAAAACTAACAACACAATCACCAACACAAAATCGGCTATTGAAAGCAGTAGGCTTTGCTTACAAAACAATGTCGTCTACTCGTACTGTTGCGTCGATAGACAGACAACGCAGAGCTTATGTTTAGCGCAGGTGGCTGCTCTGCAAGCAACAGCATTCGCCCGGTACCATCGATCCGTTTCCCTCTGAACTATTCATTACTATGCGACTATAGGAGCGTGCCATTTACAAAATAATTCACATTCGCTTGGAAGGTAAACAAATTATTACAGTACCTCCTCTGATTTCCGTTCCAAAATATTCTTCCAACGCTTGAAGCAGAGGCAGGTTTTTTTCAATTCTCTGCCAACACCGTAGTTCAGCTGCACAGCGCGCGAGTGATGGGAGCGCGCGCGAGATAGAGAGAGCGACAGAGAGAGAGAGAGACCTCTGTGTGGAGGTAATGCCACTCCTGCTTAGATTGAACTGCAATGGGCTCTTGCACTATTGCTGTCGCACCTCTTTGACAGAACCACATAACTACTGGGCTCAGTGGAGGCTCCTCAGAGGAGGAAGGGGAGGACCATCATCCTCTGTTTGCAACTGTTGGACTAATGATTACAGCCTAGATAAGCTAGATGCTGTCAAGAGTGTGTAAGGCTGTATTGAATGTGTCACTGTCTGTCCATGTCCGCCACTGACTGGGGCTATATGCTACTAACATAACAACAACTAGACCCACTATAAATGAACAGTAGGCTAATGTCAATGAATATATCTTATTTGTCTGCAAATGTAATGTCTTAGACACATCTCACTTTGACACAATCAAACTAGTCACTCCTCAGAGTGGTTTTCTGGGTTATATCAGGTAAATCTGGTATTCCACTCACTCAGCAATGCAGAGAGCCCCTAGCACCTGGAGAGGAGGTGGGTGCACTGAGTAATCCTCTGTTGCCCTCACCCTACCTCACCCATCAATAGCTCTGTTACATACTGTATACAACCTCAGCCTTCAATACCCTCCTCCTCCCCAACCAACCTCACCCCTCAATATCCCCCCTGAAAATACTCCCCTCCCCAACCAACCTCACCCCTTATCACCCCATCAATCTAGACAGAGATAGAAAGAAAAGGGGTAGGAGACAGGAGTAGGAGAGAGAGAAAAGCCCTTATGAGTGTCTGTGTGTAGTCTTCTCCTGAAGCAGGGTGTTGGACCAGACCAGTGGTGAGACAGGGAGTATGGAGCTGTGGCCAGGAACACCTGTCAGAGGATTATCCCACAGGAAAACATGGAACACTGAGGAAGCTGTGTGTGTGTGTGTGTGTGTGTGTGTGTGTGTGTGTGTGTGTGTGTGTGTGTGAAAAAAGTGAATGAATATATGGGAAGATGTACAGTATACTTTTCCTTTAGGCTATGTGGGAAGATATGATATAAACAAGGGTAAAGAAGTGCGGATGTGAGTGGGAGGGATGTTGAACCAGTCTGGTTCACATGTATGAACATTTTCAAACTCAAATTGTACATCTCTCAAACTGTGTGTGTGTGTGTGTGTGTGTGTGTGTGTGTGTGTGTGTGTGTGTGTGTGTGTGTGTGTGTGTGTGTGTGTGTGTGTGTGTGTGTGTGTGTGTGTGTGTGTGTGTGTGTGTGTGTGTGTGTGCCAATGTTCTAATGACTCAAGTATCGGGCTGAGTATGATAATACAAGGTAGAGAAGTGAGAATGCTGCATAGATACCTGTATGATACACCCCTGTCATGTGCAGACGTGCAGTACTCCACATCCACACACGCAGCACCTAGAGCATCATCGGGGGACCAATCAGATGACTTGATAGATTACAAACTATAAACTGATTCATCATAATTATGTCCCTAGACCAGAGACAGAGTGGGGGGAACAGGATCTCTTCCTGGGTCTTTTTGGTTCCAACCTTCAGGGCATGTGTTGAGAAAGAGAGCAACTCCGTTTGGGCTGATCTGTGACCCACTAGCACCTCCCTCGGTAAGAAGGGAATGATGCAACCTCACTTACACACCAGGATACTTTATTGACACACACGCACACACACACACGCGCACGCACGCACGCACGCACGCACGCACACACACACACACACACACACACACACACACACACACAGACGAAATGTACATGCAAAGGTAGTTGAATGGTAGTGGTTGTGAAACAGAAGAAACAGATGTAATGAATCCCCTGTACACAATACTATAACTGATAGCACAAGTAGAGCAACAAGGCTATTATCAAGGGAAGGATGAAAATGTACACTGAACAAAAATATAAATACAACATGCAACAATTTCAAAGACTTTACTGAGTTACAGTTCATATAAGGAAATCAGTCAATTGAAATAAATTCATTAGGCCTTAATCTATGGATTTCTCATGAATGTGAATACAGATATGCATCTGTTGGTCACAGATACCATAACCCTAGTCTAAACCGTGTCTAAGCCAGGGAAGAGGATCATATCAAAGATCATTTAGCTATTTGATTTCAAATTTTAAGACCCCTTAAGGTATCAAAAACATGTATAAAAAAATTATTGGATGAAACATTGAATTTGGCAAAATATCCCCTTATTTTCCATAAACAAATTTAACTGGTACCAGGGACCTTCAGAAGAGTGTTGTGAGGCTTGTGTCCTAGAGAAAAATGGAGATCACCGGTATGTTTGTGAGAGTCTCAGCTGTCCACAGAGTGGTTATATTAGTGTGTAGCCCAAACCATTTTGACACTATAGACAGAAGTTGGCAGAAGAGGCTGTACCGACGTCAGATGAGTCTTGTGAGGTTTGTGGGCTTCCTTGAGCAAAATGGAGAACACCAGTGTGTTCTTTCAATAAAGTGGTCATAATAATTTGTAGGCAATTTGGACTTTACAGACATTTTTGCGAGAAGACCGATTTTCAGGATGCCTCATGGTCTGACAAACACCGCTCTAGCTCTGTCACCTTTCACCACAGATGGGATGTCTCATGGTCTGACAAACAGCGCTCTAGCTCTGCCACCTTTCACCACAGATGGGATGTCTCATGGTCTGACAAACAGCGCTCTAGCTCTGACACCTTTCACCACAGATGGGATGTCTCATGGTCTGACAAACAGCGCTCTAGCTCTGCCACCTTTCACCACAGATGGGATGTCTCATGGTCTGACAAACACCGCTCTAGCTCTGCCACCTTTCACCACAGATGGGATGTCTCATGGTCTGACAAACACCGCTCTAGCTCTGCCATCTTTCACCACAGATGGGATGTCTCATGGTCTGACAAACACCGCTCTAGCTCTGCCACCTTTCACCACAGATGGGATGTCTCATGGTCTGACAAACAGCGCTCTAGCTCTGCCACCTTTCACCACAGATGGGATGTCTCATGGTCTGACAAACACCGCTCTAGCTCTGTCACCTTTCACCACAGATGGGATGTCTCATGGTCTGACAAACACCGCTCTAGCTCTGCCATCTTTCACCACAGATGGGATGTCTCATGGTCTGACAAACACCGCTCTAGCTCTGCCATCTTTCACCACAGATGGGATGTCTCATGGTCTGACAAACACCGCTCTAGCTCTGTCACCTTTCACCACAGATGGGATGTCTCATGGTCTGACAAACACCGCTCTAGCTCTGCCACCTTTCACCACAGATGGGATGTCTCATGGTCTGACAAACACCGCTCTAGCTCTGTCACCTTTCACCACAGATGCGGGAGGGCGATATTGGCGTATGGGTGGATTGAGCCCATGTAAAAAACTGATACCTCTAGCTTAAACAGATGGATTTTGATGGGGATTGTTTTATTATGTTAATTTGAATTCTGGAAATTGTAGGCTAAGGGTTAAAAAAAAGGTAGAGGGGTGGATCAGAAAGCCAGTCAGTATCTTGTGTGACCACCATTTGCCTCATGCAGAGCGACACATCTCCTTCGCATAGATTTGATCAGGCTGTTCCTTATGGCCTATGGAATGTTGTCCCACTCCTCTTCAATGTCTGTTCGAAGTTGCTGGATATTGGCGGGAACTGGAACACGCTGTCGTGCATGTCCATCGAGAGCATCCCAAACATGTTCAATGGGTGACATGTCTGGTGAGTATGCAGGCCATGGAAGAACTGGAACATTTTCAGCTTGCAGGAATTGTGTACAGATCCTTGTGACATGGGGCCGTGTATTATCATGCTGAAACATGAGGTGATGGCGGAGGATGAATGGCACAACAATGGGCTTCTGTGAGGAAGACGAGCATGCAGATGAGCTTCCCAGAGACGATTTCTGACAGTTTGTGCAGGAATTCTTCAGTTGTGCAAACGCACAGTTTCATCAGCTGTCCGGGTGGCTGGTCTCAGATGATCCCGCAGGTGAAGAAGCCGGATGTGGAGCTCCTGGGCTGGCGTGGTTACAAGTGGTCTGCGGTTGTGAGGACAGTTGGACGTACTGCCAAATTCACTAAAACGACATTGGAGACGGCTTATGGTAGATACATGAACATTAAATTATCTAGCAACAGCTCTGGTGGACATTCCTGTAGTCAGCAAGCCAATTGCACGTTCCCTCAAAAGTTGAGACATCTGTGGCATTGTGTTGTGTGACTGCACATTTTAGAGTTGCCTTTTACTGTCCGCAGCACAAGGTGCACCTGTGTAATGGTCATGCTGTTAAATCAGCTTCTTGATATGCCCCACCTGTCAGGTAGATGGATTACCTTGGCAAAGGAGAAATGCTCAGTAACAGGGATGTAAACAAATTTGTGCACAAAATTTGAGAGAAATAAGCTTTTTGTGCAAATGGCAAATTTCTGGAAACTTTTATTTCATTTCATGAAACATGAGACCAACACTTTATATGATATTTTTGTTCAGTATATATGCTACCTGACATATTACAATACAGCTATAGACAAAGACATTATACAACAATAGTAACAACTACAAAGAACGATATACAAATATCGCACAACTCACTCTGTGCACGCACACCATCCCACAAGCTCAGAGATATGAGTCCAGCAGTTGTTGTGCAGGACAAAGATGAGCTTGCTGCTCTCTCTGTGACTGTTTGAAGTAGACAGAGGGGGAGGCAGGAGTTTGTGATCTGGGACCCAAGTTGACTGCCTGTGATGACCCCACAGTGTGATAAGGCCCCTGGCAACCATGACCCCTTGCAACAAATCGTTGGCCAGGGTCCTAGGTGTGAAGGGCCAGTTTATGACCCCCCTGGCCTGCTTGGTTCCAGTGGGGGAGGGTAGCCTACTGCAGAAGTTAGAAAGAGAGGGCTGTGAGAGGGCTGTGATATGGTGTGCTAAGAGTCTCTGGCAGGGAATTCGTAACATATTGGTCATACCACTGTATCACTAACTAACCCCCAGGCCTGTTGGACAGAAAGACCCACTACATCTCAGAGACTTTAAGCATAATTATAGACACAATATGGAAGACTTTTGCTGAAATCCCAATCGACCTCTGCCCCTTAGGCTATGGAAAAATATCACCCATCCAATCAAACAGCTATCCTATCTGCACCTTCCAGATCTAAAGGAGTGTCTGGAGGAGAGGAGAACTGGAGATTGATTTGGAATTCAGTAAATGTCTGCCCACTGGGTAAAAACTGGTTGAATCAACATTGTTTCCATGTCATTTCAACCCAAAAAATAAATGTGCTGATGTTGAATCAATGTGGGAAAAAAATCATCAACATACAGTTAGGGCATTTTGTCTTTTTTTCACCCAACTTTTAACCTAAATCCAATGACAAAGTGCATTTTTTTGATTTCACTTTAAATTCACGTTAGTTGACAACTCAACCTGATGTCAATCAAAACTAGACGTTCAACTGACATCTGTGCCCAGTGGGTGATTAGTTAGCTGCCTAGCAACTTTGTATACTAAACACCCCCAGACGCACTGCATCAATTTTTAACATGGTTTGGAGTTTATTCCTGACTATTTTGACAAAGTCAAACTCCTTCGAACTCAAAGAGCAGGGCTGTTAACCCAACAGCGTTTCTTGGCTGACAGACCAGCACGACTCCAGCAAGCACTGCAGCTGGGTTCCCATGGTAACAGGCAAAGAGACTAGCAGCACTGTGACTCGGAGCAAAACACCCCACACCCAGCCTCCTCCTTTTCCTCCTCCTCCTACTTCTTCATCTTCTTCTTCTTCTTCTTCTTCTCTGTCCCCCTATTGTACTCTCTTTCACTCCTGCTGCTGCATTCACCCGTCTTTGAATCTCCCTTTATTTCCATCCATCTCCTCTTCCAGTTGACTTTTCCTACCATCTATCTATCCAACTCCATCTTTTTGTCTTTCTCTCTCTCCCTACAACCCCACCAGGTTTTCATTATTTGTTAATCAATTGAATCATGGCTAGGCTGGAACAAAAGCCTTCACCCAATGGTATCTCGCCATCAACAGAAGACCTGTGTACTGACTTTAACTCCTAATTCCAATGAGAGCAAGAGCATTGATGATTAGGTGCTGTCACCGTGTGGTGAAAAGAGGGCATTACAACAGAACGCAAGTGCAGTATTGTCTGTCTACAACCGTGGCTCTCTTCCAGCTATTCTATTATAGCTCTGAGAGGATGCCCTCCTGTCCTCTCCTCACCCCTCCTGTGCCAGCTGTGTCTGGAAACCCAGTCGCTATGCTCTCAAAACACTTCAGACTGCAGCTGACCGAGACTTTCTTATCTGGGCTCAGCCACAGGGATTCCATTGAATAGATCTGTATTGTCCCTGAGGGACAATCCAATGGTAAATGCTAGACTCAAAGCAGGTAGAGATGCAGTTATTTATTTATATATAAACAACTGCAACCTAGACATTTTCATTTGTTTATTTTGCACACAGGTAAATATGCTGTAACTACTGTATATATAATTTCTAAATATGAAATTCTATAAATACATTTTCAGGATAATAAAACATTGTTTTATATAGATAAAGAAAATATTAGTAAATACAAAAGGTCAGGCTGTATTATGTGAGTCATTAGCATCCATATAAAAACACCTCTCTCTCTCTCTCTCTCATACTTAGTGTGTACAGTGTGCATTGAAAGATATACCGTGGCGGCCCACTGTGCTGAAATGCTTTGGAGGTCTGATGGTATCGTATCATGTTGCTCTCATCCTGGCCGTGATCCTTTGTTTTGTCTCTCTTCACCAGCCTTGTCCAGGTCTTCAGAGACGGAAGGTGCTTCTTTCTGTTGGAAAAACAAGACCTCAACAGGTTAGACTTTCTGTGGTAAAAGACTATGCTTACATAAGTTCTATAAGGGACTTGAGAGGGTCATTCAGTAACATTACATCCATCCTGGAAAAAAGAGGAAGCCTCACATAGATGTAAGAACTAGTGATGTGTGAGGAAGGTATAGACTTACCATAGAGTCTGGAGTAGAGGAGCTGGAAGAACAGCCTAGCCACTTCCTGTACTCATCACGTACCTATGATACAATACAACAACAACACACCAACACTAATTATACACAGACCACACCGTACAACACAGTAACATCTCCGGTACTACTTCCTCATCTTTCAAAACACAACACATATTATAAGTACAATATCAGAACCATACCAACACCATACAACATGAAAAGACACAAGGGGTGAGTTATCAGGAAGTTGTGGAGGGGTAGAGAGAGGAGGTTAACTTCTCTAGGATAGGGGGCAGTATTTTGACGTCCGGATGAAAGGCGTGCCCAAATTAAACTGCCTGCTACTCAGGCTCAGAAGGTAGGATATGCAATACATTAGTAGATTTGGATAGAAAACACTCTGAAGTTTCTAAAACTGTTTGAATGATGTCTGTGAGTATAACAGAACTCATATGGCAGTCAAAAACCTGAGAAAAATCCAACCAGGAAGTAGGAAATCTGAGGTTTGTAGTTTTTTCAAGTCATTGCCTATACAGTATACAGTGACTTAGGGTTCATTTTGCACCTCCTAATGCTTCCACTAGATGTCAGCAGTCTTTAGAATGTTGTTTCATGCTTCTACTGTGAATTTGAAGCAAAGAAAAGGGCCTGGAGTCAGATGAGTGAGGAAATTACATGAGCTCAGAGGCGCACGCTCACGTGAGTGTGAGCTGTGTTCCTTTTCTTTTCTGAAGACATTGGAATTGTCCGGTTGGAATATTAAGATTTATGAAGATTTATGTTAACCTGTTTAGGATAGGGGGCAGTATTTTCACGGCCGGATAAAAAACGTACCCGATTTAATCTGGTTATTACTCCTGCCCAGAAACTAGAATATGCATAAAATGGATAGAATATGTTTGATTTGGATAGAAAACACCCAAAAGTTTCTAAAACTGTTTGAATGGTGTCTGTGAGTATAACAGAACTCATATGGCAGGCCAAAACCTGAGAAGATTGCATACAGGAAGTGCCCTCTCTGACCATTTCTTGGCCTTCTATAGCCTCTTTATGGAAAATAGAGGATCTCTGCTGTAACGTGACATTTTCTAAGGCTCCCATAGGCTCTCAGAAGGCGCCAGAACAGGGAATGATGACTCTGCAGTCCCTGGCTGAAAAACAGTAGCGCATTTGGATAGTGGTCGATCTGAGAACAATGAAACGGGCGCACGCGTGCACGTGAAGAGTCCATTTTACATTTTCAGTCTTTGAACGAAAACAACGTCGCCCGGTCAGAATATTATCGCTATTTTACGAGAAAAATCGCATAAAAATTGATTTTAAACAGCGTTTGACATGCTTCGAAGAACGGTAATGGAATATTTAGAATTTCTTTGTCACGATACACACCGGCGCGTCACCCTTCGGATAGTGTCGCAAGAACAAACGCAGCTATTTGGATATAACTATGGATTATTTGGAACAAAACCAACATTTGTTGTTGAAGTAGAAGTCCTGGGAGTGCATTCTGACGAAGAACAGCAAAGGTAATCAAATTTTTCTTATAGTAAATCTGAGTTTGGTGAGTGCCAAACTTGGTGGGTGTCAAAATAGCTAGCCATGATGGCCGGGCTATCAACTCAGAATATTGCAAAATGTGCTTTCACCGAAAAGCTATTTTAAAATCGGACATTGCGATTGCATAAAGGAGTTCTGTATCTATAATTCTTAAAATAATTGTTATGTTTTTTGTGAACGTTTATCGTGAGTAATTTAGTAAATTCACCGAAAGTTTCGGTGGGTATGCTAGTTCTGAAAGTCACATGCTAATGTAAAAAGCTGTTTTTTGATATAAATATGAACTTGATTGAACAAAACATGCATGTATTGTATAACATAATGTCCTAGGAGTGTCATCTGATGAAGATCATCAAAGGTTAGTGCTGCATTTAGCTGTGGTTTTGGTTTTTGTGACATTATATGCTAGCTTGAAAAATGGGTGTCTGATTATTTCTGGCTGGGTACTCTCCTGACATAATCTAATGTTTTGCTTTCATTGTAAAGCCTTTTTGAAATCGGACAATGTGGTTAGATAAAGGAGAGTCTTGTCTTTAAAATGGTGTAAAATAGTCATATGTTTGAAAAATGGAAGTTTTGGGATTTTTGAGGAGTTTGTAATTCGCGCCACGCCCTATCATTGGATATTGGAGCGGTGTTCTGCTAGCGGAACATCTAGATGTAAGAGGTTAAAAACATCCTAAAGATTGATGCTATACATCGTTTGACATATTTCTATGAACGGAAATATAACTTTTTTTGACTTTTCGTCGTGACATTTGCGCGCGCTTCCTGCATTTGGAGTAGTGGACTGAACGCGCGAACAAAAGGAGGTATTTGGACATAAATTATGGACTTTATCGAACAAAACAAACATTTATTGTGGACCTGGGATTCCTGGGAGTGCATTCTGATGAAGATCATTAAAGGTAAGTGAATATTCATAATATTATTTCTTAGTTTTGTTGACTCCACAAAATGGCGGGTTTGGTTTCGTGTCTGAACGCTGTACTCAGATTATTGCAAAGTGTGCTTTCGCTGTAATTAAAAAAAAAATCTGACACAGCGGTTGCATTAAGGAGAAGTGTATCTATAATTCTTTGAATAACAGTTTAATATTTTATCAACGTTTATGATGAGTATTTCTGTAAATTGATGTGCTCATTCACCGGAAGTTTTGAGAGGCAAAACATTTCTGAACATTACACGCCAATGTAAAATGGGGTTTTTGGATATAAATATGAACTTTATCGAGCAAAACATACATGTATTGTGTAACATGTCCTATAACGGCCATCTGATGAAGATCATCAAAGGTTAGTGATTCATTTTAGCTGTATTTCTGGTTTTTGTGACGCTTCTCCTTGCTTGGAAATTGGCTGTGTGGTTTTTCTTGTTAGGTGCTGTCCTAACATAATCTAATGTTATGCTTTC
>NC_138293.1:78412500-78435000 GCF_965601325.2 Salmo salar | reverse complement strand
TAGGGGCTGTATGTAGGTCCAGACTGCGTAATGGTTCTTCTTACCCAGCTCAGGTGTGTGTATGGTTTTGTTGACCCGGCCCTGAGAAGGGTCCACTAAGGCATTCACCAGGAGCTCTGAGATCTTCAGGACCACACTGCCAGACTCCCCGCCATCCTTTCCAGGCCCACTCCACACCTGGCCTGTACTGGCCTGCTGCGCTGAGATGCTTCCAACACCTGACACCTTCTATGGAAATGGATCGATGAATTCATGGAGGAATTCATTCATGAATGAGAACGGTTACATGCACACAATAATGAGATTATTGTGGATAGTCAGGTTAATATAATAGTTTGTTTAAAACGTTTGCATGCTTTGCAAGAAGAACGATATCCCTAATAATCCTGTTTACACCGACTCATCTGAGATCAGGCTACTTTTGATAAATGACGGAAATCGCCTATCCAAAAAATAATTCTAACACAGTAACCATGTTATTTTTGCGAAGACTATTTGATTCAGAGTTCGGACATAAAAAGTTTGTATGCGAAAAATATTTATAAGACGCATACAGTTTTTGCGAACTCACTTCACTCGCACATTAGATGGAAACGTGCGGTACCCGGTGCTGGCACATGTGCAGATCAAATACCCCGCTGGAACGCCGATAAAGATAAGCAGAACTCGGCCATAATCAGTTTAATATCGAATTCTTAGTGTGCATGTAAAGGTACTCAATGATAAACATACTGCCTTGACTAAGACAAACTAACCCTACTCCCATTATTATTATTTAAAACATGAGACAGAGTTGGAAGGGGGCATTACCAGGGCTGTCGAGAGGCTGTTCGTCACTGACTGAGGAAAAAAGAAAATGGGAGAGAAAGAAGGGAGAGAGGAACGGGGGAGAGATACAATGCCATTGGTTAGCATGTGGAGACATTAAACAGGACCCTCTGGGTAGGGAATATAACTATGTACTGAAACCTGACCCATTTCCAAATGAGCATGTCAGTGGCCGTTCGTCTCAAGCGTCTCAGAGTAAGAGTGCTGATTAAGGATCAGTTGAAACTTTAAGATCACATGAACAAATTTACATGGACAGGGGGAACCTGATCCTGGACGGAGTACGGAGAAAAAAATGTATGAAATGTATGCATTCACTACTGTAAGTCGCTCTGGATAAGAGCGTCTGCTAAATTACTAAAATGTAAAAAAAATGGATCAGCACTCCTACTCTGACAGATTTGATACATATGGCTCAAGATCTACAGAAGTGTTTAGAATAGATAGTAAAAGCTATGGGTTGTTTATTTGTATTTTTTTAACCTTTATTTAACTAGGAAAGTCAGTTAAGAACAAATTCTTATTTACAATGACAGCCAAACCCTCCCCTAACCCGGACGACACTGGGCCAATTGTGCGCCACCCAGTTTCTGGACAGGACTCATCTACCAGATGTAAAGGTTGCTGTACTGACCCCCTCTGGTAGGACGATGTCAGGGTTCTCCATCAGCTGTTGGTTCATCTGGTTGAGGAAGTACATCTCCTTAGACTGGCCCTGCAGCGGGAACACAGATACAACATCAGCACAACATCAACACAACATCAACACAACATCAACACATCAACATCAACACAACATCAGCACAACCAGATGACAATGTTGTTACATCTTTGTCGTCAGTGATACTTTTCCTACATCTTCATCCGACAGGATCATTTTTAAAGCCCACCATACTGTATGGGTGGTACTTTCGCAGGATCCATTCTAAAGACCTGTGTGTTTCCAACCACGTACCTCTGGGGGAACTATGGCGGCTAGAACGTCATCAACACCTGTGAGGGGGGATGGAGGGAAGGAGAGAGAGAGAGAGAGAGAGAGAGAGAAGAGAAAGAGAAATAAAGACAGAGAGAAAGAGAGAAAGAGAAAGACACAGAGAGAGAGAGAGAGAGAGAGAGAGAGAGAGAGAAGAGAAAAGAGAGAGCGACACAGAGATAGAGAGTGAGAGAGAGATAGATAAATAAAAAGAGAGAAAGAGAGAAAAGAGAGAAAATAATATATCAAGTTCCCATCAGACCTCCGAAGCATTTCACTACACTGGACTTCTTCTGTACATAATATCTTTCCAAACAATACAAGTATGACTCACTTTCACACACAGTGACGTCAGTTTCCCACAGTACTCCAGTGGAGGAGAAGTATCCTTCCACACAGGAACAGTGGAAGGTCCCTGGTGCATTGGTACACACAGAGTGGAGACCACATAGACCAGGGGTGTTAGCACACTCATCTATGTCTGCAGGGAGAAACAAACACTGGGATATACACATATACAGTAAAGGATACCCATACAAAGATACGTATGTTTACATGCATGCATACATGCGCACACTCAGTGAAGTATGTCACAGACCTAGGCATGGGTTTAAGGGGCTGGGTATGGCATCTGGGCTGGTGAGCAGGTAGCCAAAGAGGCAGGTACAGCTGTATGCTGCATAAGAGTTGGTACAGTTGGCATTGGGACCACACACGGTTTTGTTCAGACACTCATCAATGTCTGTAGGGTTCAAACCACAGATACAACTGATAAGAACAAGTTATGGTCACCAAGCATGTCAGAGTAGGACTGCTGATCTAGGATCAGGTGCTCCCTATCCAAAATCTCAGTCATTAGGAACTAAAAGGAAAAATGTATCCTAGATCAGCACTCCTATTCTGAGACACTTTGTGAATAAAGGCCCAGAATCACCTAACACCATTATCTTATCCTAGACCTAGGTAATGTCCCAAATGACACCCTATTCACTATATATATACACCGTGTATACATATACATACACCTTATATACACATTCACTATATTCATACACCCTGTATACATATACACCCTATATGCACATTCACTATATACATACACCCTGTATACATATACATACACCCCATATACACATTAACTATATTTATACACCTTGTATACATACACCCAATAAACACATTCACTATATACATACACCCTGTATACATATACATACACCCTATATACACATTAACTATATATATACACCCTGTATACATATACACCCTATATACACATTAACTATATACATGCACCCTATATACAGTGCATGGCGAAAGTATTCAGCCCCCTTGAACTTTTCGACCTTTTGCCACATTTCAGGCTTCAAACATAAAGATATAAAACTGTAATTTTTTGTGAAGAATCAACAACAAGTGGGACACAATCATGAAGTGGAACGAAATTTATTGGATATTTCAAACATTTTTAACAAATAAAAAACTGAAAAATTGGGCGTGCAAAATTATTCAGCCCCCTTAAGTTAATACTTTGTAGCGCCACCTTTTGCTGCGATTAAAGCTGTAAGTCGCTTGGGGTATGTCTCTATCAGTTTTGCACATCGAGAGACTGACATTTTTGCCCATTCCTCCTTGCAAAACAGCTCGAACTCAGTGAGGTTGGATGGAGAGCGTTTGTGAACAGCAGTTTTCAGTTCTTTCCACAGATTCTCGATTGGATTCAGGTCTGGACTTTGACTTGGCCATTTCTAACACCTGGATATGTTTATTTGTGAACCATTCCATTGTAGATTTTGCTTTAAGTTTTGGATCATTGTCTTGTTGGAAGACAAATCTCCGTCCCAGTCTCAGGTCTTTTGCAGACTCCATCAGGTTTTCTTCCAGAATGGTCCTGTATTTGGCTCCATCCATCTTCCCATCAATTTTAACCATCTTCCCTGCCCCTGCTGAAGAAAAGCAGGCCCAAACCATGATGCTGCCACCACCATGTTTGACAGTGGGGATGGTGTGTTCAGGGTGATAAGCTGTGATGCTTTTACGCCAAACATAACATTTTGCATTGTTGCCAAAAAGTTCGATTTTGGTTTCATCTGACCAGAGCACCTTCTTCCACATGTTTGGTGTGTCTCCCAGGTGGCTAGTGGCAAACTTTAAACGACACTTTTTATGGATATCTTTAAGAAATGGCTTTCTTCTTGCCACTCTTCCATAAAGGCCAGATTTGTGCAGTATACGACTGATTGTTGTCCTATGGACAGAGTCTCCCACCTCAGCTGTAGATCTCTGCAGTTCATCCAGAGTGATCATGGGCCTCTTGGCTGCATCTCTGATCAGTCTTCTCCTTGTATGAGCTGAAAGTTTAGAGGGACGGCCGGGTCTTCGTAGATTTGCAGTGGTCTGATACTCCTTCCATTTCAATATTATCGCTTGCACAGTGCTCCTTGGGATGTTTAAAGCTTGGGAAATCTTTTTGTATCCAAATCCGGCTTTAAACTTCTCCACAACAGTATCTCGGACCTGCCTGGTGTGTTCCTTGTTCTTCATGATGCTCTCTGCGCTTTAAACGGACCACTGAGACTATCACAGAGCAGGTGCATTTATACGGAGACTTGATTACACACAGGTGGATTCTATTTATCATCATTAGTCATTTAGGTCAACATTGGATCATTCAGAGATCCTCACTGAACTTCTGGAGAGAGTTTGCTGCACTGAAAGTAAAGGGGCTGAATAATTTTGCACGGCCAATTTTTCTGTTTTTTATTTGTTAAAAAAGTTTGAAATATCCAATACATTTCGTTCCACTTCATAATTGTGTCCCACTTGTTGTTGATGCTTCACAAAAAATTACAGTTTTATATCTTTATGTTTGAAGCCTGAAATGTGGCAAAAGGTCGAAAAGTTCAAGGGGGCCGAATACTTTCGCAAGGCACTGTACATATACATACACGTTATATACACATTCAGTATATACATACACCCTGTGTACATGTACATACACCCCATATACACATTCACTATATACATAGGGAATAGGGTGCCATTTGGGATGTAAACCTAGTCAGTGCCCCATGATACAGTATGTTAACGACAACAGCAGTGAGACAACACAGTACCTATACAGGGGTTGGCCTTGCTGGGGTCTAGGACTGGGTTTGTGGGTGAGAAGCCAAGGAGACAGGTACAGTTGTGGGCTCCTGGTGTGTTGGTACAGACAGACTCCTGACCACAGATGGTTGAGTTGAAACACTCGTCAATATCTGTGGGGGTTCAATAGTTGAATAGTTCAGTTAGCATATTAGCATCTTACAACAGGGTGCCAGGCAGCATCCAGGTTGACAACATTATGGTCAGTAGTGTATGATAGAGATAATAATATACTGTAACATAAAATGCTACCATGAGTTCTTCCATCTCTTTTAGGAAGCACTGTAAATTAGCATAAGTTAGATGTAATGATGCAATGCATATGACTGTTGTTATCCATTCAATATGTCAATGTTTTACCGGTCCCTATCTAAATAAATGGTTTATATTAAAATATTGAAAAAGTTTAATCAGATTTATCACAGAAAGCTAGTGTTAGTGCTGTTCAGAGACCTTGGCAGTCGAAGGGTCCGTCAGGCTTGTATCCCTTGTAACAGGTGCAGGTGTAATTTCCCGGTGTGTTTGTACATTTACCAAAACCACCACAAACCTCCTCAATCTCCACACACTCATTCACATCTGGGGGGGACATAGATTTAATATGCCAATATTTACAAAGTTCCACAAATCAAAGCACACAAAACTAGACAACGTTCAGCAATTTTATTTTCTGTATGTTTTTTTTAAATCTTGCTTACACAGCAGACAGCAGACAAATTCACACGTATATATTTACAAAGTAAAAAACAGCAAAAAATGCAGGTATGTCGTTCATAGCAGCCCTGAAATTCAAACTCTGGTCTCATGTCATTGATATGATTGGTGCAATAGGTGTATGAGTGGTAAACATACCTGTGCAGGGGTTGCGGGATGGGTTGATTGCCAAGGCTGGATCTGAGGGTACAAACCCCTCTAGACAGCTACAGTTGTAGACTCCTGGTAAATTAGTACAGTTGGAATACGGACCGCAGAGATTAGCGGTCACCTCACACTCATTGATATCTGTTGGGGAGGGTTAGGACAGAGTTAGAGGTTATCTTCTAAATCAAGGGTGGAAAAATATGGCCCCGGCCTGCTAGTCAACTCAATGCAGCCCGCAGTGGATTGTTTTCTAAGAAATACTTTTTCTGTCCTTTAAATTAATTTTGAATAACACATCTGCCGTTGAATTTCTGAATCCTGATGTGGCTCTCGAGCCAAAAAGTGCCCCTACCCCTGTTCTACACACACACACACACACACACACAGACAGACAGACAGACAGACAGACAGACAGACAGACAGACAGACAGACAGACAGACAGACAGACAGACAGACAGACAGACAGACAGACAGACAGACAGACAGACAGACAGACAGACAGACAGACAGACAGACAGACAGGCAGACAGACAGACAGAATAAATAAACCAGTTTAAATGGTCAAATTCCCATTTGTGACTGATTATTATTATTTCCATGTGAGAAGTGCAGTGTTTTGTACCGGTGGGTCTATGCTGAATGAACAACCATCATACCGTCTTAACTGATCAAACTGATATAACCACACAGCCCGTTACATAGCTACTACGGCACTTCTACCTTGGCAACCGTAGGATTCGTTTGTGGGTAGATGTGTTGGAGGTATCTTGTATCCAGAGACACATTGACAGCCTCCATTTTTGGTTGTACTACACTCTGCAAGGGGACCGCAGGAGCCTGCCACACAGTTCCTATGGTCTGAACAGAGAGAACAGACACACAGAGTCTACTTTAACAGTCTACTATTTTAGCTTGGAACAATGGGACACAAGAGCAGGTTCACTTCAAGTCAGATATAATGTCTCTGTGACCTTAACAGATTGACTGCTTCAAAAACAAGTAGCTTGCTTTATGATTTACTACTTTTTTACTATACACCAATCCATCAATTAAACTTCAGATAAAGTACATTTAAACAGCTCAATACACTTAAGAGCTAAATAGACAATACGATGTGTTTGGGAGGAGTACTATACAAGTCATATAAAATGCAGGGGACTTCTATACTCGCTACTCACATGTCGCATAACCCATGTAGTCGATTGGGTGGTTGTTCATCTGCCTGTACACATAGAATCCTCCAGAAGAGCAGTAGATCACTTGAATAGCTACATTGTAACTACAGCAGTAACCTGTGTTTCCACACGCGTTGCCCGTTGTTGGAGTCTCAGACTCAGACTGAGGATGTGTAAAGGTCAGATGGATGGGATAATATACCCCGCTGTAATAGGGTGGAGCACATTGTGGAATGACGGTGTCCCCTCCGATACCGACGTAGCGCACCCATATGTTTGTTCGCCTTATGTCGGTATTGATGGGGTAGCCGGGGATAGAGGAAGAGCTGAAGAGATAGTTACGTCGAGGCTCATCCAGAGACGTGTAGCCATCACAGGAACCTGGGTGGAAGAAGAAGAAGACAATAAAAAATAGAGCCCTAATGCCAGGGTTTAGCTATGGACCCACTGTTCCATCATCAGGAGAAATTGGACACATTGCCCTACAACGAGTTACTTCTATTCTGTTAAACCTCCTACGAAATATCAGAAGTCATAATCAAACTGATCACATAGAATACAAATAAGGACATGCAGGGGTTATTTAAAGAACTTCCCACTGGGCATAGACATCAATTCAACGTCTATTCCACGTTGGTTAAATGTAATTTCATTGAAATAACGTGTAAACAATGTTGATTTAACCAGCCTGTGCCCAGTGGGTACTTACCATTAGGATAAGAGGAAGTCTCAATGATGAACAGAGAACCTGAAAGGAAGGAGAAGACACAAAGTCAAGGGCAGACAGTAATATAAGATGGTGATCATTTGGGATAAAATACTGAAATATCAGTCCACTCACCCAGGAGTAGAGACAGAGAACAGTAGCTCATCCTGACAGATCCGTCTTCTAGGGCTGAATACATTGAATACCTTCACCCAGTCTAACCCATACGTGCATCCCAAGAGAAACATCTCAATTTGCACACCATCCAAAACTCTGTTATCAGAAGGTTTGAGACTTATGCAAATGATCTGGTTTAGGTTTGGATACAAACCTCCATCTTAACAAAACAAAGTGAGGGAGACGATGGCTGAGGACAGAAGCTACTCTTTCACTGATGGCAGGGAGGGGGAAGAGGTGGATATCATCAATTTTGAGGCCTGCTCTGTGGTAAACGCTTAAGTAGCATAACACAGCCTCAGACAATTACAGTGAGGGAAAAAAGTATTTGATCCCCTGCTGATTTTGTATGTTTGCCCACTGACAAAGAAATGATCAGTCTATAATTTTAATGGTAGGATTATTTGAACAGTGAGAGACAGAATAACAACAAAAAAATCCAGAAAAACGCATGTCAAAAATGTTATAAAATGATTTGCATTTTAATGAGGGAAATAAGTATTCGACCCCCTTTTGGACTTCGCCGTCGGCCAGAACGGGGTAGCCGGCTCACGCCAGGGAGGCACCCTTGTTCCAAAAGGAATGAAATCACTTTTCACCCAGTGCAAACTCTGCCCAACCGTGCACTCTTAATTTAATCCCCTCATTGTAATTTAGTAGGCTAATGGTATGATCCTGGGCAGGGCCCTTTGAGGCCAATTTGATGATTTAAGACTGCACTTGCCTTACCTGTGTCCTGTTCAGTTATGACCGGTTAAGCCTGATGCACAGTAGTGCATGTAGTAAATCTTCTAAAACAATTGGATTGACATGTTGTATTATATGGCGCCTTCACCGATGAATCACTAAGACCTGTAGCTATAATCTAATAAATATTTGAGCACCTCAACCTGCCATGCCTCTTGTTGAGTCTCTGTCCGTATGACTGCTAAGGTCTTTCTACAGAATACTTGAAGCTTAATTCAAATTTGTGGCAAGATTAAAGAGGCGCTCATAAAAGATTAGCGCATATCACAGGCGCTTACGTTATGTTTTTATTCAGTTGAGGAATTTACATAATTTACCATTTTTCAAATAAAATCACAGATTCTCAAAGTTTTGGATACTGTGAAAATCCCTTGTTGCCACTTAGACTCTCCTTGCAGGTTTCAGAATGACACGTGTGTGCACGTCAGGGCAGTGTTTTTTAAACAAAGAAAGTCTGTTAACATTGCTGCTGAGCTTGAAGACAGACAGGGATAAGCCTTGATTTCTACCTCACCTGTTGACTCATGATGGTTCTCAGATAACACACCTTAAAGGGGACTGAGGGGGTTGGGGGGAATGGGTTGGGGAAGCCTGTTTTGATTATTTCCCTTACATACAGAATATTACAAAACTGTTGATGCTGTTCTCTGTCTCAGTATGCATTTCTCTGAATGTTTTTCTTTTTTCGAGTGGTTGCCCACAGGTACAGGAAATGATTAAATATGAAATGCAAATACTATAGCTGAATGAATATATCCATATGTATATATCTGAATGAATATATCTGAATGAATATTCTGAATGAATATATCTGAATGAATATATCTGAATGAATAGGATTTGAATGTTATACCAGTACCTGTAACTCCATTCTGAAAAAATTATAATCTTATTAAAAAGTTGGTCATACAAAACAGGGATAAAACCATGCTGATGGAGCGATACTGTGGATGGACTAGACAGAACAAAGACAGAAAGAAGAAGTAGAACCAAGAAAGAAGTAAAATAGTGCGTCATTACTCACTGTTTTGCCTGTGCTGTCAATTTGTCTTGTAAAGCTGGACATGCTCTGTTGCATCTGGTGATCTCTATGTAAATACAGCACACTGACAAGACAATTGGAAAATAAAGAAACCAAGAACAAAAACACCTTTTTTTTTAACTCCTTGTGTTCATGTGAATAAGATTTGAGAAGGTAAATTGCAGCTGTCTTTGTGCAAACCTGGTTTTATTTGTAAATGTATTTTCTACCATTATCTGCAGTCCTCTCTCAACATGCTTTCAGGGGTTTAGGGCGGTTCATTTGAGTGATGAGTGAGGCCAAAGCAAAGATTCTATGTAAAGCCCGCTTATGTCAATTCTCTGAGTCTTCATTTGTATACTAGTCTATAATGTTTTTTGTTCATTTGCTTCTTGATATTTCTGTAAATAGTATAGTATTACCCTTCCTTATTCTGAATTTCCAATCATTGCAAACAACTCCAAAATTCTTGAACGTGCCGTCCTTGGCCAGCTCTCTTGCTATCTCTCTCAGAATGACCTTCTTGATCCAAATCAGTCAGGTTTAAAGACTGGTCATTCAACTGAGACTGCTCTTCTCTGTGTCACGGAGGCTCTCCGCACTGCTAAAGCAAACTCTCTCTCCTCTGCTCTCATCCTTCTAGACCTATCTGCTGCCTTTGATACTGTGAACCACCAGATCCTCCTCTCCACCCTCTCCGAGTTGGGCATCTCCGGCGCGGCCCACGCTTGGATTGCGTCCTACCTGACAGGTCGCTCCTACCAGGTGGCGTGGCGAGAATCTGTCTCCGCACCACGTGCTCTTACCACTGGTGTCCACCAGGGCTCTGTTCTAGGCCCTCTCCTATTCTCGCTATACACCAAGTCACTCTGCTCTGTCATATCCTGACATGGTCTCTCCTATCATTGCTATGCAGACGACACACAATTAATCTTCTCCTTTCCCCCTTCTGATAACCAGGTGGCGAATCGCATCTCGGCATGTCTGGCAGACATATCAGTGTGGATGACGGATCACCACCTCAAGCTGAACCTCGGCAAGACGGATCTGCTTTTCCTCCCGGGGAAGGACTGCCCATTCCATGATTTCGCCATCACGGTTGACAACTCCATTGTGTCCTCCTCCCAGAGTGCTAAGAACCTTGGCGTGACCCTGGACAACACCCTGTCGTTCTCCACTAACATCAAGGCGGTGACCCGATCCTGTAGTTTCATGCTCTACAACATTCGCAGAGTACGACCCTGCCTCACACAGGAAGCGGCGCAGGTCCTAATCCAGGCACTTGTCATCTCCCGTCTGAATTATTGCAACTCGCTGTTGGCTGGGCTCCCTGCCTGTGCCATTAAACCCCTACAACTCATCCAGAACGCCGCAGCCCGTCTGGTGTTCAACCTTCCCAAGTTCTCTCACGTCACCCCGCTCCTCCGCTCTCTCCACTGGCTTCCAGTTGAAGCTCGCATCCGCTACAAGACCATGGTGCTTGCCTACGGAGCCGTGAGGGGAACGGGACCTCCGTACCTTCAGGCTCTGATCAGTCCCTACACCCAAACGAGGGCACTGCGCTCATCCACCGCTGGACTGCTGGCCCCCCTACCTCTGAGGAAGCACAGTTCCCGCTCAGCCCAGTCAAAACTGTTCGCTGCTCTGGCACCCCTATGGTGGAACAAGCTCCCTCACGACGCCAGGACAGCGGAGTCAATCACCACCTTCCGGAGACACCTGAAACCCCACCTCTTTAAGGAATACCTAGGATAGGATAAAGTAATCCTTCTAACCCCCCCCCCCCCCCTAAAAGATTTAGATGCACTATTGTAAAGGGGTTGTTCCACTGGATATCATATGGTGAATGCACCAATTTGTAAGTCGCTCTGGATAAGAGCGTCTGCTAAATGACTTAAATGTAAATGTAAATGTAGTTAGATGAGCGTTTCCCAATCCAGAGGCTTCAGTTATCAAAGGTGTCACGACTCCCGCCGAAGTCGGCTCCTCTCCTTGTTCGGGCAGCGCTCGGCGGTCGACATCACCGGTCTTCTAGCCATCGCCGTACCACCTTTCATTTCCCATTTGTTTTGTCTTGTTTTCCCGCACACCTGGTTTACCTCCCCTCATCACTCTACATGTATATTATCCTCTGTTCCCCCCATGTCTGTTTGTGTAATTGTTCGTTACGTTTATTGTGTGACGCGTCAGGCTGGTTTTTTCCGGTTATTGTTTTGAACCCGTGGTATTGTATTGTTGTACATTATTCTGTGTGACTAGTGCGCTATTCACTTTTGCCTTTGGCTGGAGTCTTGTGACGCTGTTGCATCCGACTGTTTTGCTTCTGCCAATTAAAGTGTGCCTGTTCACTCATCTCTGCTCTCCTGCACCTGACTCCAGTTGACCAGTTGCGCACACAGATTGACAGAATTACACACCACCATGGAGTCAGCAGGAGCAGGTACCCCGGTTATAGGGGTTGAGGAGCGCATCAGAGAACACGCGGCGATGCTGCAACATCTCGACGTCGCAATGGACTGCGTTGTCCAGACCATGGACCGCTGGGAGAGACAGAGAGTCCCTCCAGCGCCTCCACCAGCACAACAGGGGTTACCACTACTCGTCCCTCCTGTACCCGGCCCCAGTGGGATGCGTCTCACCCTTCCCAGGGAGTATGATGGGATGGCGGCACGGTGCCAGGGTTTCCTAATACAGCTGGAACTATACCTGGCCACCATTTACCCGGCTCCCTCGGGAAGGGAGAAGGTGTCCGCCCTCGTCTCATGCCTCTCGGGGAGAGCTCTAGATTGGGCTAACGCCGTGTGGGGAGAAGGAGATACGGCATTGGACGATTTCGAGGAGTTCACCCGCCGCTTCCGGGCTGTCTTTGACCACCCGCCCGAGGGTAGAGCGGCGGGTGAACGTCTCTTCCACCTGAAGCAGGGGACGAGGAGCGCCCAGGAGTTCGCCCTGGAATTTCAGACCCTGGCCGCAGGAGCGGGATGGAACGACAGGGCTCTTATCAACCACTACCACTGCAGCCTGCGTGAAGATGTCCGTCGGGAGTTGGCCTGCAGGGATACCACCCTCACCTTCAACCAGCTGGTGGACCTGTCCATTCGGTTGGATAACATGCTGGTCACTCGCGGACGTCCAGAGAGGGCTTTGTCGGTTCCCTCTCCCAGCACCACCACTCCGGTGCCTATGGAGCTAGGAGATGCTGCGCTCAGGGAGGCCGGAGGAAGGGCTTTCACGTGCACTATCTGTGGCCGCAGAGGTCACAGTGCCGGTCGGTGCCGGGTTGGTTCCTCTGTGGGTCGAGGCAGCAGGCAGGGCACTCTGGCGTCACCCCAGGTGAGCCTGCACCACTCTCATCCAGAGCCCTCTGTTGTACACCTGTTTGTGCATGTTTACTTTCCTGAGTTTTCCCCACATTCCCAGCATAAGGCGCTCGTCGATTCAGGCGCGGCTGGGATATTTTATCGACCGAGCATTCGACCAGAGGTTAAGGATCCCTATTGTTCGAGATGTTAGGCCTTTCCCAGTTCACGCTCCGGACAGTCGACCATTAGGGTCCAGGTTGATTACGGAGGCCACCACTCCCCTGGGCATGGTGACGCAGGGGGGTCACAAGGAGAGAATCAGTCTCTTCCTCATTGACTCTCCTGCGTTTCCCGTGGTACTAGGCCTTCCCTGGTTAGCTCATCATGACCCCACCATTTCATGGCAACAGAGGGCTCTCACGGGGTGGTCGCCAGAGTGCTTGGGTAGGTGTTTAGGGGCGTCCATTGGTGCTACTACGGTGGAAAGTACAGACCAGGTCTTCACCTTGTGCATTCCCCCCGAATTTTCCGATTTGGCTCTCGCCTCCTCTAAAAAGAGGGCGACTCAATTACCACCCCATCGTCGGGGGGATTGTGCGATAAACCTCCAGGTAGACGCCACACTTCCCAGGAGTCACATGTATCCCCTGTCACAGGCAGAGACGGCAGCTATGGAAACATATGTCTCCGAATCCCTGCGTCAGGGGTACATTCGGTCCTCCACTTCACCCGCCTCCTCGAGTTTCTTTTTTGTGAAGAAGAAGGAGGGAGGTCTGCGCTCGTGTATTGACTATCATGCCCTAAACCGGATCGCTGTGAGGTACAGTTACCCGCTGCTTCTCATAGCCACAGCGATCGAGTCAATGCACGGGGTGCACTTCTTCACCAAACTAGATCTCAGGAGCGTGTATAACCTGGTGCGTATCCGGGAGGGAGACGAGTGGAAGACAGCATTCAGTACTACCTCAGGGCACTATGAGTACCTCGTCATGCCGTACGGTTTGATGAATGCTCCATCAGTCTTCCAAGCCTTTGTAGAAAAAGATTTTCAGGGACCTGCACGGGCTGGGTGTAGTGGTGTATATTGATGACATTCTGATATACTCCGCTGCATGCGCCGAGCATGTGTCCCTGGTGCGCAGGGTGCTTGGGCGACTGTTGGAGCATGACCTGTACGTCAAGGCTGAGAAATGCCTATTCTTCCAGCAGTCCGTCTCCTTCCTAGGGTACCGCATTTCCACCTCAGGGGTGGAGATGGAGAGTGACCACATTTCAAACGTGTGTAATTGGCCAACTCCCACCACGGTAAAGGAGGTGCAGCGGTTTTTTAGGGTTTGCCAACTACTACCGGAGGTTTATCCGGCGTTTTGGCCAGGTAGCGGCTCCCATTAGCTCACTGCTGAAGGGGGGTCCGGTACGTTTGCAGTGGTCGGCTTAGGCGGACAGTGCTTTTGGTCACCTAAGGGCTTTGTTTTCCTCGGCTCCCGTGCTGGCCCATCCGGATCCTTCTTTGGCGTTCATAGTGGAGGTGGACGCCTCCGAGGCTGGGATAGGAGCCGTGCTCTCTCAGCGATCGGGCATGCCACCGAAGCGCCACACCTGTGCCTTCTTCTCGAGGAAGCTCAGCCCGGCGGAGCGAAACTATGATGTGAGTGACCGGGAGCGGTTGGCTGTGGTTAAGGCGTTGAAGGCGTGGAGACATTGGCTTGAGGGGGCTAAACACCCTTTCCTCATCTGGATTGACCACCGCAGCCTGGAGCACATCCAGGCAGCGAGGAGACTGAATCCTCATCAGGCAAGGTGGGCCATGTTTTTTACCCGTTTTGTGTTCACCCTTTCCTACAGACCAGGTTCCCAAGATGTGAAAGCAGACGCACTGTCCCGGCTGTATGACACAGAGGAGCGGCACATGGATCATACTCCCAAACTCCCGGCCTCCTGCCTGGTAGCGCCGGTAGTGTGGGAGCTGGACGCGGACATTGAGCAGGCGTTACGTGCAGAGCCCACTCCCCTCCAGCGTCCCGCTGGGCATCTGTACGTTCCGTCTGCTGTCCGTGACCGGTTGATCTACTGGGCCCACACGTCACCCTCCTCTGGTCATCCTGGGATCAGTCGGACGGTGCGCTGTTTGAGTGGGAAGTACTGGTGGCCTACCTTGGCCAAGGACGTGAGGGTTTATGTTTCTTCCTGCTCGGTGTGCACCCAGTGTAAGGCTCCTAGGCACCTGCCCAGAGGTAAGCTCCACCCCTTTCCTGTTCCACAACGGCCTTGGTCGCACCTGTCATGGATTTTCTTACCGATCCCCCCCCCCCACAGGGTAACACCACGATCCTGGTCGTTGTGGATCATTTCTCTAAGTCCTGCCATCTCCTCCCTCTGCCCGGTCTCCCTACGGCCCTACAGACTGCGGAGGCCTTGTTTACGCATGTCTTCCGGCACTACGGGGTACCTGAGGATATAGTGTCTGATCGAGGTCCTCAGTTCACGTCGAGGGTTTGGAGGGCGTTCATGGAACGTCTGGGGTTCTCGATCAGCCTTACCTCGGGGTTTCATCCCGAGAGGAATGGGCAGGTGGAGAGAGTGAACCAGGATGTGGGCAGGTTTCTGCGGTCTTATTGCCAGGACCGGCCGGGGGAGTGGGCAGCGTTTGTTCCCTGGGCCGAGATGGCTCAGAACTTGCTCCGCCACTCCTCCACTAACCTCTCCCCCTTCCAGTGCGTACTGGGGTACCAGCCGGTTCTGACGCCTTGGCATCAGAGTCAGACCGAGGCTCCTGCGGTGGACGACTGGTTCAGGCACGCGGAGGAGACATGGGACGCCGCCCATGTTCATCTGCAGCAGGCCGTGCTGCGCCCGAAAATCAGCGCAGACCGTCACCGCAGTGAGGCCCCGGTGTTCGCACCGGGGGCCGGGTCTGGCTCTCGACTCGAAACATGCCCCTCCACCTGCCCTGCCGGAAGCTGGGCCCGCGGTTTGTGGGGCCATTTAAAGTCCTGGAAAGTGAATGAGGTTAGTTACAGGTTACAGCTTCCCCCCAATTACCGTATTAACCCCTCGTTCCATGTATCTCTTCTCAGGCCGGTGGTGGCTGGCCCGTTCCAGGAGTCTGAGGTGCGGGAGGTTCCTCCGCCCCCTCTGGACATCGAGGGGCCCCCGGCGTACTATTTTCGCTCCATACTGGATTTGAGGCGTCGGGTGAGGGGCCTTCAGTACCTCGTGGAGTGGGAGGGGTACAGTCCAGAGGAGAAGTGCTGGGTTCCGGTGGAGGACGTATTGGACCCTTCAATGCAGCGGGAGTTCCTCCGTCTCCGACCGGATCGCACTGCGCCTCGCCCTCCGGGTCGTCCCCAAGGCCGGTGTCGCTGCGCTGCTGGTGCCTCGCGTCAGGGATGGGGTACTCTCACGACCCCCGCCGAAGTCGGCTCCTCTCCTTGTTCGGGCAGTGCTCGGCGGTCGACGTCACCGGTCTTCTAGCCATCGCCGTACCACCTTTCATTTTCCATTTGTTTTGTCTTGTTTTCCCACACACCTGGTTTACCTCCCCTCATCACTCTACATGTATATTATCCTCTGTTCCCCCCATGTCTGTGTGTGTAATTGTTCGTTAGGTTTATTGTGTGACGCGTCAGGCTGGTTTTTTCCGGGTATTGTTTTGAACCCGTGGTATTGTATTGTTGTACATTATTCTGTGTGACTAGTGCGCTATTCGCTTTTTCCTTTGGCTGGAGTGTTGTGACGCTGTTGCGTCCGACTGTTTTGCTTCTGCCAATTAAAGTGTGCCTGTTCACTCATCTCTGCTCTCCTGCACTTGACTCCAGGTGACCAGTTGCGCACACAGATTGACAAAAGGGTGCATGCACATAAAAAGACTCTAAACCTAAGGTGCATTCAGTTCACTTGAACGTTTGCTAAGTTGCGGAACGGTTTGTACTGAATGACACATTTACCCAAAACGTTCTTTCTTGTATGTTATTGAAAAGGCTTTGAGGTACTTTTGCTCCTGTTTGGTGGGTGTGGCGAGGTGTGGCTTGAAACAATGAGTGACCTATTTAAAGGGCGGTGGCCATGCTGACTGCGTTACCCAATCCACAACCCAACCCCTCACAGTTTTTCAACTGGTCGCTCAGTACAGCACCGTTTCCGTTCAATTAAACATTCCAGAACGTAAAGACTTACTGAACGCAGCCCTTGTGTATGCCAGTGTTCCTGCAAAGGTTGGTATTTATCAATTATGAACTTGACAGGAAAGTATGATTATTTCCACAGTCCACATACTCTTAGATCATGCATATGCACAACTTCTAGTGGTTGATCAAATATTGTTATTTGGGAAATGTATGTTTTGTTTATGCAGATGAATTATAATAATGGTAGTCTAATATATTATAATGTAGGCCTAATTATAAAACAGATGCATTTGCCGTTGGTAAGGAGATCGCAAGGCAGCAAGCGCTTATGTGCTTATTGTACTTGTATTATATAGGCCTAAATAATAATCATATTGCAGGACGTCTCTCCTTTTCTGACATGACTGACTTATTCCCACTACACAACAAATATTAGCCTACCATTTATCCATCACTCATTTAATAGCCAAACTTCCTCAAAAATAAATAGCTAGACAGGTAGCCTATTTAAAATATTTGACAGCATAGGCTACAGTAGGCCAATTGCAGTGCAATTGGAGCACAACATCATAGCCTATTTAAATGTAGAGCCAATACCAAGGGAGGAGTTAGAAACACAATAATCTATTGATAAACAAAATAGTCAACCTGGACTCAGGGGTAGACGTAACATGGTAAACGAAAAATCCAGGTTGCTCAAATTAGTATGATATGTTACGTTTGGTAGGGTATGTATTAATTTGTGGATGTCAATCATCCATTTGGTATGATACAGTATGTTACTAATTACAATTCGTATGATATGTTCCGAATTAGAATTTGTATGATATGTTGCGAATTGCAATTTGTTGTGGCTAACAATAGCTAGGTGGCTAATGCTAATATTAGCTAGGTGGTTAACGTTAGCTAGGCTATGGGTTAGGGGTTTAGGTTAGGGTTAAGGTTAGTGTTAAAGTTAAGGGTTAGGTTAAAGGGTTAAGGTTAGGGTTAGGGTTAGCTTACATGCTAAGTAATCTCAAAGTAGCTCAATAGTAGTATGCAGTTGAAAAGTTGCTAATTGACTAAAATGCTAAAGTTGTTTGTGATGAGATTCGAACACGCACCTTTGGGTTGCTAGACAATCGCGATATACGCCCATCCATCCATCCATCCATCCACCCACCCCACCCCACCCCAACCAACCACCTTCCTTTAGTTTTGCCTTAAGTAACCTTTTGTCTTATGTAACAACACCAAACCTAACATATCATATTAATTTGAGTATCCCAGATTTTTTACAATGTTACTTCTAGTCTATGAGACCAGGTTGAAATATTGTACAACAATTCGTATTTTCCGTAGAAGTATGCTGTAGCATTGATCAAATAGACAATCAAACTTGCAAAATGTGCTGCCTGTATTTGGCACTTGCTATAAGCGGCATGCATTTTTTGTTTGAAAAAGTCACTGCAAAAGATAAAAACATTATGCCCACAACTTTATATAAATATAATCTAATTTGCCATTGCATTATCTTTTACAAACTTCCATGGCATCTTCAACATCTCCAAATCATACAGCAAATGAGGGTGATTTTGTACCAGAAAAGGTGAATGGAGGGCGTTTTCCAGGCAGGGTTGTAACACTCGTTCACAAGTGCACAAATATAGTATGGCTGTAATTTATCAGTGAAAAGGTGTATATATTGCACGATACAGTTTGATAAATAAAAATAATTTGTTGGTAAATAACTGAGTCTTGGCAAATATGCAGCAAGGTAGAATCACAGCAGCCTACTGTAGATGGTCTCTCAACAGTTGTCAACAAGATTTTTTCAACCATGATTCGTCACCAAGGATTTTAAAGTAACTGTCCAGTGAAAATCTCACTTTTAAAATTCAATTTCTGTTAACTCGTACACAAATAATGTTGACCCGTTATACTCGTATTTGTGGTCAACGCATTAATTGGAGAATTATTTATTTTTTAAATCACACCTCAAACTTTTATCTCAAGCAGATGTTTAAAATATGCTTGCTATTTCCTCACAGAGGATGATGTCATCCACCTGCATTAATTATACTTTTTTGGAAGGAATTGTAATTAATTATAGGACATATTTCATAGATATCTGGAAACATTGGACAGTTGTTTTAATAATAGCATATACTTTTGTTTCGCGGCACGCACCTATGTGGCTCCGATCTACTAAGAACTAACTGCTGTTTGACTTTGTTTTCCGGCCGACCATTATTCGTGACGGAACGGTTGGCAGAAAGCAGCGAGACTTGTCTTGTGTTAGTGTTATTTTGGATCCTTAGTACGTCCCTACCGAAATAAGGGAAAAGGTTTATGGTTAGGTTTAGGGTAGGGACGTCCCAAGGATACCAGATAGCACTAAGCCAAGACAAATATTTAACTAACGACTGCATGAGTAACATTAGCTACCAGATATATGTGCTCGATACAAACTAAGACGAAATGTTATCCAATTCTTACGTTTGATTACCTATAAAGCATAAAATATAGCAACATCTTTTTGTTTCGCACATTTTGAAGAGGTAGGTTTACTGGGTCAATATATTTCTGGAGTGTCTTTCTTAGCCTACTGGGAACTAGTTACAGACTAACGTACAGTATTAACTCAGAGGAAGAGGCGAAGCCTTTAATATCCAAAATCTATGGCTCTATAGCTGACGTTAGTACATAAATGACCACAAACAACTGCCTTATGATGAGTAATTTCTACATATGCTGAGACCGAAGTCATTTAACTTAAGCATGTCCTATAGTTTTCTATCTAGCTATGAACTGAATGAAATGTCGTTATACTTCAACAGGTGATCACTTACAGGTGACTGCTTGACTAAGAATAGGGGCATACTGCCTCTGTATAGTCGACCATGACGTCACTGGTAAGTATTGGGTGTATGGTTTACTTGTGGGGTCAACATGACGGTATCAGTCTATTGCTTCATCTGTTGCTTGCTTATCTCATTGTCAGGCTTGCTGGGCATTAATATGGAGTCCCCCTTTGCTGCTATAGCAGCCTCCACTGTTCTGGGAAGGCTTTCCACTAGATGTTGGAACATTGCTGCAGGGATTTGCTTCCATTCTGAATTCAGCCACAAAAACATTAGTGAGGTCGGGCATTGATGCTGGGCATTTAGGCCTGGCTCGCGGTCGTCGTTCCAATTCATCCCAAAGGTGTTCGATGGGGTTGAGGTCAGGGCTCTATGCAGGCCAGTCAAGTTCATCCACCGATCTCAACAAACCATTTCTGTATAGACCTTGCTTTGTGCATGGGGGCATTGTCATGCTGAAACAGGAAAGGGCCTTCCCCAAACTGTTGCCACAAAGTTGGAAGCACAGAATCGTCTAGAATGTCAATGTCCGCTGTAGCGTTAAGATTTCCTTTACCGGAACTAAGGAGCTTAGCCCGAACATGAAAAACAGCACCGGACCATTATTCCTCCTCCACCAAACTTTACAGTTGGCACTGTGTATTGCCGCCAAACCCAGATTCGTCTGTTAGACTGACAGATAGTGAAGCGTGATTCATCACTACAGAGAACGCGTTTCCACTGCTCCAGAGTCCAATGGCGGCAAGCTTCACACCACTCCAGCCGACGCTTGGCATTGTGATCTTAGGCTTGTGTGCGGCTGCTCGGCCATGGAAACCCATTTCATGAAGCTCCTGACAAACAGTTATTGTACTACGTTGCTTCCAGAGGCAGTTTGGAACTTGGTAGTGAGTGTTGCAACTCAGGACAGACAATTCTTACGAGCTTCAGCACTCGGCAGTCCCGTTCTGTGAGCTTGTGTGGCCTACCACTGCGCGGCTGATCCGATGTTGCTCCTAAATGTTTCCACTTCACAATAACAGCAGTTAGAGTTGACTGGGGCAGCTCTAACGGCAGAAATGTTACGAACTGACTAGTTGGAAAGGTGGCATCCTTTGAAGGTGCCAATTTGAAAGTCACTGAGCTCTTCAGTAAGGCCATTCTACTGCCAATGTTTGTCTGTTGAGATTGCATGTCTGTGTGCTCAATTTTTATACACCTGCCAGGATCGAGTGTGGCTGAAATAGCTGAATCCACTAATTTGAAGGGGTGTCCACTTACTTTTGTATATGTAGTGTACCAAACTGGGTGTGTGTTTTTTTTACAGGGGGGCAGCAGTTCCTCTTCTACAGAGTACATAGTCCGGGTCCCCAAGTAAGTACTATCCAAGGCCTACAGCCATTGGGTTCGCATTTAACATTTGACCACAGCAGGGCCAATGTGTACAACATTCCCGACCCTCTGTCTAACCGTTAATTATCATTGCATGCAATACGGTTTTGGAAACCTCAAACTCTACTTTCATATCACTCCAAAATAATTTTTCAAATACAAAAGACACTTACCGTGCATCATTTTACATGGATTCCCACAGAGGTTTTTTGCGTTGCACATTTACCCGAACTATCTGAACTACGACACTTCCTGAGCTAATGGAAACGTGGGAGTGAACACATAAAGAAAACAAAAACATCTCAAACAAAAACCTCAGTTGATATCTGTGTAAAACAGCTAACTTTCCCTAAGTGTATCTTCTGTATTTGTAGTGTTCCAAGCAGGACATAAAATGTACTTTTTGGTTCACCAGCCACTGTGTCAGATTTCTACGTTACAGCATTAATCTAAAATAGATTAAATTATTTTTTTCCTCCTCAATCTACATACAATAGTCCATAATGACAAAGCGAAAACAGGTTTTTAGACATTTTATATAAAAACAATATATAGATCCCTTATTTACCTAAGTATTCAGACCCTTTGTTATGAGACTCAAAAATGAGCTCCTGTGCATCCTGTTTCCATTGATCATCCTTGAGAAGATTTTACAACTTGATTGGAGTCCACCTGTGGTAAATTCAATTGATTTGACATGATTTGGAAAGGCACACAGTCTATATAAGGTCCCATAGTTGACAGTGCATGTCAGAGCAAAAACCAAGCCATGAGGTCAGAGGAATTGCCGTAGAGCTCTGATACAGGATTGTGTCGAGGCACAGATCTGGGGAAGGGTACCAAAAAATATCTGCAGCATTGAATGTCCCCAAGAACACAGTGGCCTCCATCATTCTTAATTAAATGGAAGAAGTTTGAAACCACCAAGACTTCCTAGCGCTGGCTGGTCGACCAGCCAAATTGAGCAATCGGGGGAGAAGGGCCTTGATCAGAAAGGTGACCAAGAACCCAATGGTCACTCTGACAGAGCTCCACAGTTCCTCTGTGGAGATGGGAGAACCTTCAAGAAGGACAACTATCTCTGCAGCACTCCACCAATCAGGCATTTATGGTAGAGTAGCCAGACGGAAGCCACTCCTCAGTAAAAGGCACATGACAAGCCGCTTGGAGTAAGCCTAAAGGACTTTCAAACCATGAGAAATAATATTATCTGGTCTGATG
>NC_138293.1:78252500-78400000 GCF_965601325.2 Salmo salar | reverse complement strand
CATCTCTCCCGTCTCTCTCTCTTTCTCTCCCGTCTCTCTCTCTCTCCCTCCCCGTCTCTCTCTCTCTCTCCCTCCCCGTCTCTCTCTCGTCTCTCTCTCTCTCTCCCGTCTCTCTCTCTCTCACCCGTCTCTCTCACTCTCTCCCGTCTCTCTCTCTCTCTCTCCCGTCTCTCTCCCATCTCTCCCGTCTCTCTCTCTCTCTCTCCCGTCTCTCTCTCTCTCCCTCCCCGTCTCTCTCTCTCTCTCTCCCGTCTCTCTCTCTCTCCCTCCCGTCTCTCTCTCTCTCTCCCGTCTCTCTCTCTCTCCCTCCCCGTCTCTCTCTCTCTCTCCCGTCTCTCTCTCTCTCTCCCGTCTCTCTCTCTCTCTCCCGTCTCTCTCTCTCCCGTCTCTCTCTCTCTCTCTCTCTCCCCCGTCTCTCTCCCGTCTCTCTCTCGCTCTCTCTCTCTCTCTCTCCCTCCCCGTCTCTCGCTCTCTCTCTCTCCCTCCCCGTCTCTCTCTCGTCTCTCTCTCTCTCCCGTCTCTCTCTCTCTCACCCGTCTCTCTCACTCTCACCCGTCTCTCTCACTCTCTCTCCGTCTCTCTCTCTCTCTCTCCCGTCTCTCTCTCTCTCTCTCCCGTCTCTCTCTCTCTCTCTCCCGTCTCTCTCTCTCTCACCCGTCTCTCTCTCTCTCACCCGTCTCTCTCACTCTCTCCCGTCTCTCTCTCTCTCTCTCCCGTCTCTCTCCCATCTCTCCCGTCTCTCTCTCTCTCTCCCCGTCTCTCTCTCTCTCCCTCCCCGTCTCTCTCCTCTCTCTCTCTCTCTCTCCCGTCTCTCTCCTCTCTCCCGTCTCTCTCTCTCTCTCCCGTCTCTCTCTCTCTCTCCCTCCCGTCTCTCTCTCTCTCTCCCGTCTCTCTCTCTCTCTCTCTCTCTCTCCCCGTCTCTCTCTCTCTCCCGTCTCTCTCTCGCTCTCTCTCTCTCTCTCCCTCCCCGTCTCTCGCTCTCTCTCTCTCCCTCCCCGTCTCTCTCTCGTCTCTCTCTCTCTCCCGTCTCTCTCTCTCTCTCCCGTCTCTCTCTCTCTCTCACCCGTCTCTCTCTCTCTCACCCGTCTCTCTCACTCTCTCCCGTCTCTCTCTCTCTCTCTCCCGTCTCTCTCTCCCGTCTCTCTCTCTCTCTCCCTCTCTCTCTCTCTCCCGTCTCTCTCCCATCTCTCCCGTCTCTCTCCCATCTCTCCCGTCTCTCTCTCTTCTCTCCCGTCTCTCTCTCTCTCCCTCCCCGTCTCTCTCTCTCTCCCTCCCCGTCTCTCTCTCGTCTCTCTCTCTCCCGTCTCTCTCTCTCTCTCCCGTCTCTCTCTCCCGTCTCTCTCTCTCTCTCTCCCGTCTCTCTCACTCTCTCCCGTCTCTCTCTCTCCCGTCTCTCTCCCATCTCTCCCGTCTCTCTCTCTCTCTCCCCGTCTCTCTCCCATCTCTCCCGTCTCTCTCTCTCTCTCTCCCGTCTCTCTCTCTCTCTCTCTCCCGTCTCTCTCTCTCTCTCTCCCGTCTCTCTCCCGTCTCTCTCTCTCCCGTCTCTCTCTCTCTCTCTCCCGTCTCTCTCTCTCTCTCTTATGTCTCTCTCTCTCCCTCCCCGTCTCTCTCTCCCTCCCTGTCTCTCTGTCTCTCTCGCTCTCTCTCTCCCTCCCCGTCTCTCTCTCTCTCTCCCTCCCCGTCTCTCTCTCTCTCTCCCTCCCCGTCTCTCTCTCTCTCCCTCCCCGTCTCTCTCTCTCTCCCTCCCCGTCTCTCTCTCTCTCTCCCTCCCCGTCTCTCTCTCCCTCCCTCCCCTTCTCTCTCTCTCCCCGTCTCTCTCTCTCTCTCTCTCTCTCCCTCCCCGTCTCTCTCTCTCTCCCTCCCCGTCTGTCTCTCCCTCCCCGTCTCTCTCTCCCTCCCCGTCTGTCTCTCCCTCCCCGTCTGTCTCTCCCTCCCCGTCTGTCTCTCCCTCCCCGTCTCTCTCTCTCTCTCCCTCCCCGTCTCTCTCTCTCTCTCTCCCGTCTCTCTCTCTCTCTCCCCGTCTCTCTCTCTCTCTCCCGTCTCTCTCTCTCTCTCCCGTCTCTCTCTCCCGTCTCTCTCTCCCGTCTCTCTCTCTCTCTCTCCCGTCTCTCTCTCTCTCTCTCCCGTCTCTCTCTCTCGCCCTCCCCGTCTCTCTCCCGTCTCTCTCTCTCTCTCTCTGTCTCACCCGTCTCTCTCCCTCTCTCTCTCTCTCTCCCGTCTCTCTCTCTCTCCCGTCTCTCTCTCTCTCTCCCGTCTCTCTCTCTCTCTCCGTCTCTCTCTCTCTCTCCGTCTCTCTCACTCTCTCCCGTCTCTCTCTCTCTCTCCCCGTCTCTCTCTCTCTCTCTCTCTCCCTTCCCGTCTCTCTCTCTCTCTCCCTCCCCGTCTCTCTCTCGTCTCTCTCTCTCTCCCGTCTCTCTCTCTCTCTCTCCCGTCTCTCTCTCTCGCTCCTGTCTCTCTCTCTCTCTCCTGTCTCTCTCTCTCTCTCTCCCGTCTCTCTCTCTCTCTCCCGTCTCTCTCTCCGTCTCTCTCTCTCTCTCTCTCCGTCTCTCTCTCTCTCTCTCTCTCCCGTCTCTCTCTCTCTCTCTCCCGTCTCTCTCTCTCTCTCTCCCGTCTCTCTCACTCTCTCCCGTCTCTCTCACTCTCTCCCGTCTCTCTCTCTCTCCCGTCTCCCGTCTCTCCGTCTCGTCTCTCTCTCTCTCCCGTCTCTCACTCTCTCCCTCCCCGTCTCTCTCTCTCTCTCCCTCTCTCCGTCTCTCTCTCTCTCTCCCGTCTCTCTCTCTCTCCATCGTCTCTCTCTCTCTCCCGTCTCTCTCTCTCTCTCTCCTCCGTCTCTCTCACTCTCTCCCGTCTCTCTCTCTCTCCGTCTCTCTCTCTCTCTCTCCTCCCGTCTCTCGCTCTCTCTCTCCGTCCCCTTCTCTCTCTCTCTCTCTCTCTCCGTCTCTCTCTCTCCCTCCCGTCTCTCTCTCTCTCTCTCCCGTCTCTCTCTCTCTCTCTCACCGTCTCGCTCGTCTCTCTCTCCCGTCTCGCTCTCTCTCTCTCCCGTCTCTCTCCCGTCTCTCTCTCTCGCCCGTCTCTCTCTCTCTCTCACCCGTCTCTCTCGCTCTCTCCCGTCTCTCTCTCTCTCTCGCCCGTCTCTCTCCCGTCTCATCTCCCGTTCTCTCCCGTCTCTCTCGCTCTCCTCCCGTCTCTCTCTCTCCCGTCTCTCTCTCTCTCCCGTCTCCGTCTCTCTCACTCTCTCCCGTCTCTCACGTCTCCCGTCTCTCTCTCTCTCTCCCGTCTCTCTCTCTCCCGTCTCGCTCTCTCTCTCTCCCGTCTCTCTCTCTCTCTCCGTCTCGCTCTCTCTCTCTCCCGTCTCGCTCTCTCTCTCTCCCGTCTCTCTCCCGTCTCTCTCCCGTCTCTCTCTCTCTCTCACCCGTCTCTCTCACTCTCTCCCGTCTCTCTCTCTCTCTCTCCCGTCTCTCTCTTTCTCTCCCGTCTCTCTCTCTCTCCCTCCCGTCTATCTCTCTCCGTCTCTCTCTCTCGCTCTCGTCTCTCTCCGCTCCCGTCTCTCACTCTCTCCCGTCTCTCTCCTCTCTCCGTCTCTCGTCTCTCTCTCCCGTCTCTCTCTCTCCCGTCTCGCTCTCTCTCTCTCCCGTCTCTCTCTCTCTCTCCGTCTCTCACTCTCTCCCTCCCCGTCTCTCTCTCTCTCTCTCTCTCTCTCGCCCGTCTCTCTCTCTCCCTCCCCGTCTCTCTCTCGCTCTCTCCCGTCTCGCTCTCTCTCTCTCCCGTCTCGCTCTCTCTCTCTCCGTCTCTCTCCCGTCTCTCTCTCTCTCTCTCCCGTCTCTCTCTCTCTCTCACCGTCTCTCTCACTCTCTCCCGTCTCTCTCTCTCTCTCTCCCGTCTCTCTCCCATCTCTCCCGTCTCTCTCTCTCTCTCTCCCGTCTCTCTCTCTCTCCCTCCCCGTCTCTCTCTCTCCCGTCTCTCTCTCTCTCTCTCTCCCGTCTCTCTCTCGCTCTCACTCTCTCCCGTCTCTCTCTCTCTCTCCCGTCTCTCTCTCTCCCGTCTCGCTCTCTCTCTCTCCCGTCTCTCTCTCTCTCTCTCCTGTCTCTCTCTCTCTCTCTCTCCCGTCTCTCTCTCTCTCTCTCTCCCGTCTCTCTCACTCTCTCCCGTCTCTCTCACGTCTCTCTCTCGTCTCTCTCTCTCTCTCCGTCGTCTCTCTCTCTCTCTCCGTCTCTCTCTCTCTCTCTCCCGTCTCTCTCTCTCTCCCTCCCGTCTCTCTCTCTCTCTCTCCTCCCCCGTCTCTCTCTCTCTCTCTCCGTCTCTCCCGTCTCTCCCGTCTCCCGTCTCTCTCTCCCTCCCCGTCTCTCGCTCTCTCGTCTCTCTCTCTCTCTCTCCTCCGTCTCTCTCTCTCTCTCCGTCTCTCTCTCTCCCTCTCCCGTCTCTCTCCCGTCTCTCTCTCTCTCTCTCCTCCGTCTCTCGCTCTCTCTCTCTCCGTCCCCTCTCTCTCTCCCTTCTCTCTCCCGTCTCTCTCCCTCCCCGTCTCTCGCATCTCTCTCTCCGTCCCTTCTCTCTCTCTCCCGTCTCTCCCGTCTCTCTCTCTCCTCCCCGTCTCTCTCTCGTCTCTCTCTCTCTCTCCCGTCTCTCTCTCTCTCTCTCCCGTCTCTCTCTCTCTCTCCCGTCTCGCGTCTCTCTCCCGTCCCGTCTCTCTCCCGTCTCTCTCTCTCCCGTCTCTCTCTCTCTCTCACCCGTCTCTCTCTCTCTCTCTCCCGTCTCTCTCACTCTCTCCCGTCTCCCGTCTCTCTCTCTCCCGTCTCTCTCCCATCTCTCCCGTCTCTCTCTCTCTCCCTCCCGTCGCTCTCTCTCTCCCTCCCCGTCTCTCTCTCCCTCTCCCGTCTCTCTCTCTCTCCCTCCGTCTCTCTCTCCCGTCTCCCGTCTCTCTCTCTCGTCTCTCTCTCTCTCTCTCTCTCTCTCTCCCGTCTCTCGCTCCGTCTCTCTCTCCCGTCTCTCTCTCTCTCTCTCCCGTCTCTCTCTCTCTCTCCCTCCCCGTCTCTCTCTCTCTCTCTCTCTCCGTCCCGTCTCTCTCCCGTCTCTCTCTCTCTCTCTCCGTCTCTCCCGTCTCTCTCCCGTCTCTCTCGTCTCTCTCTCCCGTCTCTCTCTCTCTCTCCCGTCTCTCTCTCTCTCCCTCCCGTCTCTCTCTCTCTCTCCCGTCTCTCTCTCTCTCTCCCGTCTCTCTCTCTCTCTCTCCCGTCTCTCTCTCTCTCTCCCGTCCCTCCCTCGTCTCTCTCTCCCTCCCCGTCTCTCTCCCGTCTCTCTCTCTCTCCCGTCTCTCTCTCTCTCTCTCCCGTCTCTCTCTCTCTCTCTCCCGTCTCACTCTCTCTCTCTCCCGTCTCTCTCCCGTCTCTCTCTCTCTCCCGTCTCTCTCTCTCTCTCACCCGTCTCTCTCTCTCTCTCACCCGTCTCTCTCACTCTCTCCCGTCTCTCTCTCTCTCTCTCCCGTCTCTCTCTCTCATCTCTCTCCGTCTCTCTCTCTGTCTCTCCCGTCTCTCTCTCTCTCCCTCCCGTCTCTCGCTCTCTCTCCCTCCCCGTCTCTCTCTCTCTCTCCCGTCTCTCTCTCTCTCTCTCTCTCCCGTCTCTCTCTCCCGTCTCTCTCTCCCGTCTCTCTCTCCCGTCTCTCTCTCCCGTCTCTCTCTCTCTCTCTCCCGTCTCTCTCTCTCTCTCCCGTCTCCCGTCTCTCTCTCCCGTCTCTCTCTCCCTCTCCCGTCTCTCTCTCTCGTCTCTCTCCCGTCTCTCTCTCTCTCTCTCTCCCGTCTCTCTCCCGTCTCTCTCTCCCCGTCTCCCGTCTCTCTCTCTCTCCGTCTCTCTCTCTCTCTCCCGTCTCCCGTCTCTCTCTCTCCCGTCTCTCTCTCCCGTCTCTCTCTCGTCTCTCTCTCTCCCGTCTCTCTCTCTCTCTCTCCCGTCTCTCTCTCTCTCCCTCCCCGTCTCTCCCGTCTCTCTCTCGCTCTCTCCCGTCTCTCCCGTCTCCCGTCTCTCTCTCTCTCCCGTCTCTCTCTCTCTCTCTGTCGTCTCTCTCTCTCTCTGCCCGTCTCTCTCTCTCTCCCGTCTCTCTCTCTCTCTCTCCCTCCCCGTCTCTCGCTCTCTCTCTCCTCCCCTGCTCTCTCTCTCTCTCTCTCCCGTCTCTCTCTCTCCTCCCCGTCTCTCTCTCGTCTCTCTCTCTCTCTCTCCCGTCTCTCTCTCTCTCTCCCGTCTCTCTCTCCCGTCTCTCTCTCCCGTCTCTCTCTCTCTCTCCCGTCTCTCTCTCTCTCTCTCCCGTCTCTCTCTCTCTCCCTCCCCGTCTCGCTCTCTCTCTCTCCCGTCTCTCTCCCGTCTCTCTCTCTCTCTCACCCGTCTCTCTCACTCTCTCCCGTCTCTCTCTCTCTCTCCCGTCTCTCTCTCCATCTCTCCCGTCTCTCTCTCTTTCTCTCCCGTCTCGCTCTCTCTCCCTCCCCGTCTCTCTCTCTCTCTACCTCCCCGTCTCTCTCTCGTCTCTCTCTCCGTCTCTCTCTCGTCTCTCTCTCCCGTCTCTCTCCCGTCTCTCTCTCCCGTCTCCCGTCTCTCGTCTCTCTCTCCCGTCTCTCTCTCTCTCTCCCGTCTCTCTCTCTCTCTCTCCGTCTCTCTCTCTCTCTCTCCGTCTCTCTCTCTCTCCCTCCCCGTCTCTCTCTCCCGTCTCTCTCTCTCTCTCTCCCGTCTCTCTCTCTCTCCCTCCCGTCTCTCTCTCCCGTCTCTCTCCCTCCCCGTCTCTCTCCCGTCTCTCCCATCTCTCTCTCTCTCGCCCGTCTCTCTCTCTCTCTCCCTCCGTCTCTCTCTCTCTCCCGTCTCTCTCTCTCTCTCCCGTCTCTCTCTCTCTCTCCCGTCTCTCTCTCGCTCTCTCCTCCGTCTCTCTCTCTCTCTCTCTCGTCCCTCCCCGTCTCTCTCCCGTCTCTCTCTCTCTCCCGTCTCTCTCGCTCTCTCTCCCGTCTCTCTCTCTCTCTCCCGTCTCTCTCTCTCTCCTGTCTCTCCCGTCTCTCTCTCCCGTCTCTCTCTCTCTCTCCCGTCTCTCTCTCTCTCTCCCCCGTCTCTCTCTCTCTCTCCCGTCTCTCTCCCGTCTCTCTCCCGTCTCTCTCTCTCTCTCTCTCCCGTCTCTCTCTCTCTCCCTTCACCCGTCTCTCTCTCTCTCTCTCCGTCTCTCTCGTCTCTCTCTCTCCCTCCCCGTCTCTCTCCCGTCTCTCTCTCATCTCTCTCTCTCTCTCCCGTCTCTCTCTCTCTCTCTCCTCGTCTCTCTCTCTCTCTCCGTCTCTCTCTCTCTCCGTCGTCTCTCTCTCTCTCCTCCCCGTCTCTCTCTCCTCTCTCTCTCCCGTCTCTCTCTCTCCCTCCCCGTCTCCCTCCCCGTCTCTCTCTCTCTCTCTCTCTCCTCCCCGTCTCTCTCTCGTCTCTCTCCCGTCTCCCGTCTCTCTCTCTCCCGTCTCTCCCGTCTCTCTCTCCCGTCTCGCTGTCTCTCTCTCCCGTCTCGCGTCTCTCTCTCTCCCGTCTCTCTCCGTCTCTCTCCCGTCTCCCGTCTCTCTCCCGTCTCTCTCACCCGTCTCTCTCACGCTCTCCCGTCTCTCTCTCTCTCCCGTCTCTCTCCCTCTCTCTCCCGTCTCTCTCTCTCTCTCTCTCCCGTCTCTCTCTCTCTCCCTCTCCCGTCTCTCTCTCTCTCTCCCTCCCCGTCTCTCTCTCGTCTCTCTCTCCCGTCTCTCTCTCTCTCTCTCTCCCGTCTCTCTCTCTCTCCCGTCTCTCTCTCTCTCTCTCTCCCGTCTCTCTCACTCTCTCCGTCTCTCTCTCGTCTCTCTCCCGTCTCTCTCCCATCTCTCCCGTCTCTCTCCCATCTCTCCCGTCTCTCTCTCCCGTCTCTCTCGTCTCTCCCATCTCTCTCTCTCCCGTCTCTCTCTCTCTCCCTCCTCCGTCTCTCTCTCTCTCGTCTCGTCTCTCTCTCTCTCCCGTCTCTCTCTCTCTCTCCCGTCTCTCTCTCTCTCTCTCCTCCGTCTCTCTCACTCTCTCCCGTCTCTCTCTCTCTCTCCCGTCTCTCTCTCTCTCTCTCCCTCCCCGTCTCCGCTCTCTCTCTCCCGTCTCCCTCTCTCTCTCTCCCTCCCTGTCTCCCGCTCTCTCTCTCTCCCTCCCCGTCTCTCTCTCGTCTCTCTCTCTCTCTCTCCCGTCTCTCTCTCTCTTTCTCCCGTCTCTCTCTCGTCTCTCTCTCGTCTCGCTCCCGTCTCTCTCCCGTCTCTCCCTCCCCGTCTCCCGTCTCTCTCTCCCGTCTCTCCCGTCTCTCTCTCCCGTCTCTCTCTCCGTCTCTCTCCCGTCTCTCTCTCTCTCTCCCGTCTCTCTCTCTCTCGTCTCCCGTCTCTCTCACTCTCTCCCGTCTCTCTCTCTCTCCCTCCCCGTCTCTCTCTCTCTCTCCCTCCCCGTCTCTCTCTCTCTCTCTCCCGTCTCTCTCTCTCTCCCTCCCGTCTCTCTCTCTCTCTCCCTCCCGTCTCTCTCCTCGTCTCCCGTCTCTCTCTCCCGTCTCTCTCTCTCTCGTCCCGTCTCTCTCTCTCTCTCCCGTCTCTCTCTCTCTCACCCGTCTCTCTCGCTCTCTCCCGTCTCTCTCTCTCTCCCTCCCCGTCTCTCTCCCGTCTCTCTCTCTCTCTCTCTCACAGATATCCACACACAGACTCACAGATACACCCACACACACAGACTCACAGATATACCCACACACACAGACTCACAGATACACCCACACACACAGACTCACAGATACACACCCACACGCAGACTCACAGATACACAGACTCACAGATACACACACACACTCACAGATACACACACACACACTCACAGATACCCACACACAGACTCAGATACCCACACAGATACCCACACTCAGATACCCACACTTTGAGGGCCTGGAGGTCGACTACTTGTCAGATGAGAGCAGGTGAGACACACAATACAGACTCACAGATACACACACACACAGACTCACACAGACTCACAGACACAGACTCACAGATATCCACACGCAGACTCACAGATATCCACACACACACACACAGACTCACAGATACCCACTCACAGACACAGACTCACATATCCACACACAGACTCACAGATATCCACACACAGACTCACAGATACCACACACAGACTCACAGATACACCACACACACAGACTCTCAGATACACCCACACACACAGACTCGCAGATACACCCACACACACAGACTCGCAGATACACCCACACACAGACTCGCAGATACACCCACACACAGACTCACAGATACACCCACACACACACAGTCTCACAGATACACCCACACACACACAGTCTCACAGATACACACCCACACACACACAGTCTCACAGATACACACCCACACACACACAGTCTCACAGATACACATCCACACACACACAGTCTCACAGATACACACCCACACACACACAGTCTCACAGATACACACCCACACACAGATACACACACACACAGACTCAGATACCCACACAGATACCCACACTTTGAGGGCCTGGAGGTCGACTACATGTCAGATGAGAGCAGGTGAGACACACAATACAGACTCACAGATAAACACACACACACACACACACACAGACTCACAGATACCCACACACAGACTCACAGACACAGACTCACAGATATCCACACGCAGACTCACAGATATCCACACGCAGACTCACAGATATCCACACGCAGACTCACAGATATCCACACGCAGACTCACAGATATCCACACGCAGACTCACAGATATCCACACGCAGACTCACTGATACCCACACGCAGACTCACTGATACCCACACACAGACTCACTGATACCCACACACAGACTCACAGATACCCACACACAGACTCACAGATACAGACTCACAGATACCCACACACAGACTCACTGATACTCACACACAGACTCACTGATACCCACACACAGACTCACAGATACCCACTCACAGATACCCACACACAGATTCACAGATAAACCCACACACAGACTCACAGATAAACGCACACACAGATAAACCCACTCACAGATACACACAGACTCACAGATACACCCACACACAGACTCACACATACACCCACACACAGACTCACACCCACACACACACACAGACTCACAGATACACACACACAGACTCACAGATACACACACCCACACACACACAGACTCACAGATACACACACCCACACACACACAGACTCACAGATACACACCCACACACACACAGACTCACAGATACACACCCACACACACACCAACTCACAGATACACACCGACTCACAGATACACACCCACACACACACCGACTCACAGATACACACAGATACACAGACTCACAGATACACACAGACTCACAGATACACACCCACACACACACACACTCACAGATACCCACACTCACAGATAACCACACACAGACTCAGATACCCACACACAGACTCACAGATACCCACACACACAGATACACAGACTCACAGATACACCCACACACAGACTCACACATACACCCACACACAGACTCACACATACACCCACACACAGACTCACACATACACCCACACACAGACTCACACATACACCCACACACAGACTCACACATACACCCACACACAGACTCACACACACAGACTTACACATACACCCACACACAGACTCACACATACACACACACACACACAGACTCACAGATACACACACAGACTCACAGATACACACACACACAGACTCACAGATACACACACACAGACTCACAGATCACACACGACCCACACACACACACACAGACTCACAGATACACACCCACACGCACACAGACTCACAGATACACACCCACACGCACACAGACTCACAGATACACACCCACACGCACACAGACTCACAGATACACACCCACACGCACACCGACTCACAGATACACACACACAGACTCACAGATACAGACTCACAGATACAGACTCACAGATACAGACTCACAGATACCCACACACAGACTCACAGATACCCACACACAGACTCACAGATACACCCACACACAGACTCACAGATACACCCACACACAGACTCACAGATACACCCACACACAGACTCACAGATACACCCACACACAGACTCACAGATAAACCCACACACAGACTCACAGATAAACCCACACACAGATACACAGATACACCCACACACAGACTCACAGATACACCCACACACAGACTCGCAGATACACCCACACACAGACTCGCAGATACACCCACACACAGACTCGCAGATACACCCACACACAGACTCGCAGATGCACCCACATACAGACTCGCACATACACCCACACACAGACTCACACATACACACACACAGACTCACAGATACACACACCGACTCACAGATACACACACCCACACACACACCGACTCTCAGATACGCACAGACTCACAGATACACACAGACTCACAGATACACACAAACTCACAGACTCACAGATACACACACACACACAGACTCACAGATACACACCCACACACACACAGACTCACAGATACCCACACACACACACACACTCACAGATACCCACACACAGACTCAGATACCCACACACAGACTCAGATACACACAGATACACAGACACACAGATACACCCACACACAGACTCACAGATACACCCACACACAGACTCACAGATACACCCACACACAGACTCACAGATACACCCACACACAGACTCACAGATACACCCACACACAGACTCACACATACACCCACACACAGACTCACACATACACCCACACACAGACTCACACATACACCCACACACAGACTCACACATACACCCACAGACTAACAGATACACACACACACACAGACTCACAGATATACACACACACACACACAGACACACACACACACAGACTCACAGATACACACACAGACTCACAGATCCACATGCACACAGACTCACAGATACACACCCACACGCACACAGACTCACAGATACACACCTACACGCACACAGACTCACAGATACACACCCACACGCACACAGACTCACAGATACACACCCATACGCACACAGACTCACAGATACACACCCACACGCACACACACTCACAGATACACACACACACACTCACAGATACACACACACACAGACTCACAGAGACCCACACACAGACTCACGGAGACCCACACACAGACCCACACACAGACTCACAGAGACCCACACACAGACTCACAGAGACCCACACACAGACTCACAGAGACCCACACACAGACTCACAGAGACCCACACAGAGACCCTACACAGAGACTCCGATCCCACACACAGACTCACAGATAAACCCACACACACTCACAGATAAACCCACACACAGACTCACAGATACACACCACACACACACACACACACACACACCAGACTCACAGATACAGACTCACAGATACCCACATACAGACTCACACACAGACTCACAGATATACACACACACAGACTCACAGATAAACACACACACAGATAAACACACACACAGACTCACAGATAAACACACACACAAACAGAGAGAGACAGACACACACACAACACACACACACAGAGAGATACACACACAGACTCACAGATACACACAGACTCACAGATACACACCCACACACACACAGACTCACAGATACACACCCCCACACACACACACAGACTCACAGATACACACAAACACACACACACGACTCACAGATACCCACACACACACTCACAGATACCCACACACACACTCACAGATACCCACACACAGACTCAGATACCCACACACAGACTCAGATACCCACACACAGACTCAGATACCCACACACAGACTCAGATACCCACACACAGACTCACAGATACACACACACACAGATACACAGATACACACAGACTCACAGATATACAAACACAATCACAGACACACACAGACTCACAGAGACCCACACACAGACTCACAGAGACCCACACGCAGACTCACAGAGACCCACACGCAGACTCACAGAGACCCACACGCAGACTCACAGAGACCCACACGCAGACTCACAGAGACCCACACGCAGACTCACAGAGACCCACACGCAGACTCACAGAGACCCACACGCAGACTCACAGAGACCCACACGCAGACTCACAGAGACCCACACGCAGACTCACAGAGACCCACACGCAGACTCACAGAGACCCACACGCAGACTCACAGAGACCCACACGCAGACTCACAGAGACCCACACGCAGACTCACAGAGACCCACACGCAGACTCACAGAGACCCACACGCAGACTCACAGAGACCCACACGCAGACTCACAGAGACCCACACGCAGACTCACAGAGACCCACACGCAGACTCACAGAGACCCACACGCAGACTCACAGAGACCCACACGCAGACTCACAGAGACCCACACGCAGACTCAGAGACCCACACGCAGACTCACAGAGACCCACACGCAGACTCACAGAGACCCACACGCAGACTCACAGATAAACCCACACGCAGACTCACAGATAAACCCACACGCAGACTCACAGATAAACCCTCACGCAGACTGACCCACACGCAGACTCACAGAGACCCACACGCAGACTCACAGAGACCCACACGCAGACTCAGAGACCCACACGCAGACTCACAGAGACCCACACGCAGACTCACAGAGACCCACACGCAGACTCACAGATAGACCCACACGCAGACTCACAGAGACCCACACGCAGACTCACAGATAAACCCACACGCAGACTCACAGATAAACCCTCACGCAGACTCACAGATAAACCCACACGCAGACTCACAGATAAACCCTCACGCAGACTCACAGATAAACCCACACGCAGACTCACAGATAAACCCACACACAGACTCACAGATACACCCACACACACACAGACTCACAGATACACCCACACACACAGACTCACACATACACACACACAGACTCACACATACACCCACACACACACAGACTCACACACAGACTCACACATACACCCACACACACAGACTCACAGATACACACACAGACTCACAGATACACACACAGACTCACAGATACACACACAGACTCAACAGATACACACCCACACACACACAGACTCACAGATACCCACCCACACACACACACTCACAGATACCCACACTCACAGATACCCACACACAGACTCAGATACCCACACACAGACTCAGATACCCACACACAGACTCAGATACCCACACACAGACTCAGATACCCACACACAGACTCAGATACCCACACACAGACTCACAGATACCACACACACACAGATACACAGACTCACAGATACACCCACACACAGACTCACAGATAAACCCACACACAGACTCACAGATACCCACACACACAGATACACAGACTCACAGATACACCCACACACAGACTCACACATACACCCACACACAGACTCACACATACACCCACACACAGACTCACACATACACCCACACACAGACTCACACATACACCCACACACAGACTCACACACACAGACTCACACATACACCCACACACAGACTCACACATACACACACACACACACAGACTCACAGATACACACACAGACTCACAGATACCACACACACACACAGACTCACAGATACACACACACAGACTCACAGATACACACCCACCACACACACACACAGACTCACAGATACACACCCACACGCACACAGACTCACAGATACACACCCACACGCACACAGACTCACAGATACACACCCACACGCACACCGACTCACAGATACACATCCACGCACAGATACACACACACAGACTCACAGATACACACACACAGACTCACAGATACAGACTCACAGATACCCACACACAGACTCACAGATACCCACACACAGACTCACAGATACCCACACACAGACTCACAGATACACCCACACACAGACTCACAGATAAACCCACACACAGACTCACAGATAAACCCACACACAGACTCACAGATAAACCCACACACAGATCACAGATAAACCCACACACAGACTCACAGATACACCCACACACAGACTCGCAGATACACCCACACACAGACTCGCAGATACACCCACACACAGACTCGCAGATACACCCACACACAGACTCGCAGATACACCCACACACAGACTCGCAGATGCACCCACATACAGACTCGCACATACACCCACACACAGACTCACACATACACACACACAGACTCACAGATACACACACCGACTCACAGATACACACACCCACACACACACCGACTCTCAGATACGCACAGACTCACAGATACACACAGACTCACAGATACACACAAACTCACAGACTCACAGATACACACCCACACAGACTCACAGATACACACCCACACACACACAGACTCACAGATACCCACACACACACACACACTCACAGATACCCACACACAGACTCAGATACCCACACACAGACTCAGATACCCACACACAGACTCACAGATACACACACACACACACACAGATACACAGACTAACAGATACACCCACACACAGACTCACAGATACACACAGACTCACAGATACACCCACACACAGACTCACAGATACCCACACACACACACACACACACTCACAGATACCCACACTCACAGATACCCACACACAGACACAGATACCCACACACAGACTCAGATACCCACACACAGACTCAGATACCCACACACAGACTCAGATAGACTCACAGATACACCCACACACAGACTCACACGATACACCCACACACAGACTCACACATACACCCACACACAGACTCACACGATACACCCACACACAGACTCACACATACACCCACAGACTAACAGATACACACACACACACAGACTCACAGATATACACACACACACACACACACACACACAGACTCACAGATACACACACAGACTCACAGATCCACACGCACACAGACTCACAGATACACACCCACACGCACACAGACTCACAGATACACACCTACACGCACACAGACTCACAGATACACACCCACACGCACACAGACTCACAGATACACACCCATACGCACACAGACTCACAGATACACACCCACACGCACACACACTCACAGATACACACACACACACTCACAGATACACACACACACAGACTCACAGAGACCCACACACAGACTCACGGAGACCCACACACAGACCCACACACAGACTCACAGAGACCCACACACAGACTCACAGAGACCCACACACAGACTCACAGAGACCCACACACAGACTCACAGAGACCCACACACAGACCCTCACACAGAGACCCACACAGAGACCCACACACAGACTCACAGATAAACCCACACACAGACTCACAGATAAACCCACACACTGACTCACAGATACACACACACACACACCACACACACACACACACACACACACACACACACACACACACAGACTCACAGATACAGACTCACAGATACCCACATACAGACTCACACACAGACTCACAGATATACACACACACAGACTCACAGATAAACACACACACAGATAAACACACACACAGACTCACAGATAAACACACACACAAACAGAGAGAGACAGACACACACACACAACACACACACAGAGAGATACACACACAGACTCACAGATACACACAGACTCACAGATACACACCCACACACACACAGACTCACAGATACACACCCCCACACACACACACAGACTCACAGATACACACAAACACACACACAGACTCACAGATACCCACACACACACTCACAGATACCCACACACACACTCACAGATACCCACACACAGACTCAGATACCCACACACAGACTCAGATACCCACACACAGACTCAGATACCCACACACAGACTCACAGATACACACACACACACACACACACACACAGATACACAGATACACACAGACTCACAGATACACACACACACTCACAGACACACACACACACACAGACTCACAGAGACCCACACACAGACTCACAGAGACCCACACGCAGACTCACAGAGACCCACACGCAGACTCACAGAGACCCACACGCAGACTCACAGAGACCCACACGCAGACTCACAGAGACCCACACGCAGACTCACAGAGACCCACACGCAGACTCACAGAGACCCACACGCAGACTCACAGAGACCCACACGCGCCCGGCCCCACGCAGCTCACAGAGACCCACACGCAGACTCACAGAGACCCACACGCAGACTCACAGAGACCCACACGCAGACTCACAGAGACCCACACGCAGACTCACAGAGACCCACACGCAGACTCACAGAGACCCACACGCAGACTCACAGAGACCCACACGCAGACTCACAGAGACCCACACGCAGACTCACAGAGACCCACACGCAGACTCACAGAGACCCACACGCAGACTCACAGAGACCCACACGCAGACTCACAGAGACCCACACGCAGACTCACAGATAAACCCACACGCAGACTCACAGATAAACCCACACGCAGACTCACAGATAAACCCTCACGCAGACTCACAGATAAACCCACACGCAGACTCACAGATAAACCCACACGCAGACTCACAGATAAACCCACACACAGACTCACAGATAAACCCACACACAGACTCACAGATAAACCCACACACAGACTCACAGATACACCCACACACAGACTCACAGATACACCCACACACACACAGACTCACAGATACACACACACAGACTCACACATACACACACACAGACTCACACATACACCCACACACACACAGACTCACACACAGACTCACACATACACCCAGCCACAGCACACCGACTCACAGATACACACACAGACTCACAGATACACACAGACTAACAGATACACACCCACACACACACAGACTCACAGATACCCACCCACACACACACACACACACTCACAGATACCCACACTCACAGATACCCACACACAGACTCAGATACCCACACACAGACTCAGATACCCACACACAGACTCAGATACCCACACACAGACTCAGATACCCACACACAGACTCACAGATATCCACCCACACACAGACTCACAGATACCCACACACACACAGATACACAGACTCACAGATACACCCACACACAGATACACCCACACACAGACTCACAGATAAACCCACACACAGACTCACACATACACCCACACACAGACTCACACATACACCCACACACAGACTCACACATACACCCACACACAGACTCACACACACACACACACCACACACACACACACACAGAGAGAGATACACACACAGACTCACAGATACACACAGACTCACAGATACACACAGACTCACAGATACACACACACACACACACTCACAGACACACACACACACACAGACTCACAGATACCCACACACAGACTCACAGATACCCACACACAGACTCACAGATACCCACACACAGACTCAGATACCCACACACAGACTCAGATAACCACACACAGACTCACAGATACACACACACACAGACTCACACATACACGACACACAGACTCACACACACACACACAGACTCACACACACACCACACACAGACACACACACACACACAGACTCACAGAGACCCACACGCAGACTCACAGAGACCCACACGCAGACTCACAGATACGCAGACTCACAGATACGCAGACTCACAGATACGCAGACTCACAGATACGCAGACTCACAGAGTCCCACACGCAGACTCACAGAGACCCACACGCAGACTCACAGAGACCCACACGCAGACTCACAGATAAACCCACACGCAGACTCACAGATAAACCCTCACGCAGACTCACAGATAAACCCTCACGCAGACTCACAGATAAACCCTCACGCAGACTCACAGATAAACCCACACACAGACTCACAGATAAACCCACACACAGACTCACAGATACACCCACACACAGACACACAGATACACCCACACACACACAGACTCACACATACACACACACAGACTCACACATACACCCACACACACACAGACTCACACACAGACTCACACATACACCCACACACACAGACTCACAGATACACACACAGACTCACAGATACACACACAGACTCACAGATACACACACAGACCCGATCCACAGCCAGATACACACCCACACACACACAGACTCACAGATACCCACCCACACACACACACACTCACAGATACCCACACTCACAGATACCCACACACAGACTCAGATACCCACACACAGACTCAGATACCCACACACAGACTCAGATACCCACACACAGACTCAGATACCCACACACAGACTCAGATACCCACACACAGACTCACAGATACCCACACACACACAGATACACAGACTCACAGATACACCCACACACAGACTCACAGATAAACCCACACACAGACTCACAGATACCCACACACACAGATACACAGACTCACAGATACACCCACACACAGACTCACACATACACCCACACACAGACTCACACATACACCCACACACAGACTCACACATACACCCACACACAGACTCACACATACACCCACACACAGACTCACACACACAGACTCACACATACACCCACACACAGACTCACACATACACACACACACACACAGACTCACACATACACACACAGACTCACAGATACACACACACACACACACAGACTCACAGATACACACACACAGACTCACAGACCCACACACACACACACAGACTCACAGATACACACCCACACGCACACAGACCCACAGATACACACCCACACGCACACAGACTCACAGATACACACCCACACGCACACCGACTCACAGATACACATCCACGCACAGATACACACACACAGACTCACAGATACACACACACAGACTCACAGATACAGACTCACAGATACCCACACACAGACTCACAGATACCCACACACAGACTCACAGATACCCACACACAGACTCACAGATACACCCACACACAGACTCACAGATAAACCCACACACAGACTCACAGATAAACCCACACACAGACTCACAGATAAACCCACTCACAGATACACAGATAAACCCACACACAGACTCGCAGATACACCCACACACAGACTCGCAGATACACCCACACACAGACTCGCAGATACACCCACACACAGACTCGCAGATACACCCACACACAGACTCGCAGATACACCCACACACAGACTCGCAGATGCACCCACATACAGACTCACACATACACCCACACACAGACTCACACATACACACACACAGACTCACAGATACACACACCGACTCACAGATACACACACCCACACACACACCGACTCTCAGATACGCACAGACTCACAGATACACACAGACTCACAGATACACACAAACTCACAGACTCACAGATACACACCCACACAGACTCACAGATACACACCCACACACACACAGACTCACAGATACCCACACACACACACACACTCACAGATACCCACACACAGACTCAGATACCCACACACAGACTCAGATACCCACACACAGACTCACAGATACACACACACACACACACAGATACACAGACTAACAGATACACCCACACACAGACTCACAGATACACCCACACACAGACTCACAGATACACCCACACACAGACTCACAGATACACCCACACACAGACTCACACATACACCCACACACAGACTCACACATACACCACACACAGACTCACAGATACCCACACACAAACTCACAGATACCCACACACAGACTCACAGATACCCACTCACAGATACCCACACACAGATTCACAGATAAACCCACACACAGACTCACAGATAAACCCACACACAGACTCACAGATAAACGCACACACAGATAAACCCACTCACAGATACACACAGACTCACAGATACACCCACACACAGACTCACACATACACCCACACACAGACTCACACCCACACACACACACACAGACTCACAGATACACACACAGACTCACAGATACACACACCCACACACACACAGACTCACAGATACACACACACACACACACCAACTCACAGATACACACCCACACACACACCGACTCACAGATACACACCCACACACACACCGACTCACAGATACACACAGACTCACAGATACACACAGACTCACAGATACACACAGACTCACAGATATACACACACACCACAGACACACACACAGACTCACAGATAACCACACTCACAGATAACCACACACAGACTCAGATACCCACACACAGACTCACAGATACCCACACACACAGATACACAGACTCACAGATACACCCACACACAGACTCACAGATACACCCACACACAGACTCACAGATAAACCCACACACAGACTCACACATACACCCACACACAGACTCACACATACACCCACAGACTCACAGATACACACACACACACACACACACACACACACACACAGATACACACACCCACACACACACCGACTCTCAGATACGCACAGACTCACAGATACACACAGACTCACAGATACACACAAACTCACAGACTCACAGATACACACCCACACAGACTCACAGATACACACCCACACACACACAGACTCACAGATACCCACACACACACTCACAGATACCCACACACAGACTCAGATACCCACACACAGACTCAGATACCCACACACAGACTCACAGATACACACACACACACACACAGATACACAGACTAACAGATACACCCACACACAGACTCACAGATACACCCACACACAGACTCACAGATACACCCACACACAGACTCACAGATACACCCACACACAGACTCACACATACACCCACACACAGACTCACACATACACCCACACACAGACTCACACATACACACACACAGACTCACAGATACCCACACACAAACTCACAGATACCCACACACAGACTCACAGATACCCACTCACAGATACCCACACACAGATTCACAGATAAACCCACACACAGACTCACAGATAAACCCACACACAGACTCACAGATAAACGCACACACAGATAAACCCACTCACAGATACACACAGACTCACAGATACACCCACACACAGACTCACACATACACCCACACACAGACTCACACCCACACACACACACACACACAGACTCACAGATACACACACAGACTCACAGATACACACACCCACACACACACAGACTCACAGATACACACACACACACACACCAACTCACAGATACACACCCACACACACACCGACTCACAGATACACACCCACACACACACCGACTCACAGATACACACAGACTCACAGATACACACAGACTCACAGATACACACAGACTCACAGATATACACACACACACACACACACACACACACACTCACAGATAACCACACTCACAGATAACCACACACAGACTCAGATACCCACACACAGACTCACAGATACCCACACACACAGATACACAGACTCACAGATACACCCACACACAGACTCACAGATACACCCACACACAGACTCACAGATAAACCCACACACAGACTCACACATACACCCACACACAGACTCACACATACACCCACAGACTCACAGATACACACACACACACACACAGACTCACAGATATACACACAGACTCACAGATCCACATGCACACAGACTCACAGATACACACCCACACGCACACAGACTCACAGATACACACCCACACGCACACAGACTCACAGATACACACCTACACGCACACAGACTCACAGATACACACCCACACGCACACAGACTCACAGATACACACACAGACACACAGATACACACAGACTCACAGATACACACAGACTCACAGATACACACCCCCCCACACACAGACTCACAGATACACACCCCCACACACACACACACACACACACAGACTCACAGATACACACCCACACACACACAGACTCACAGATACACACCCACACACACAGACTCACAGATACACACCCACACACACACAGACTCACAGATACACACCCACACACACACAGACTCACAGATACACCCACACACACACAGACTCACAGATACACCCCCACACACACACACACACACACACAGATACACACACACACACACACAGATACACACACACACACAGACTCACAGATACACCCACACACAAACTCACAGATACATCCACTCACAGATACACACACACTCACAGATACACACACACAACACACTCACAGATACACACACACACACTCACAGATACACACACACACAGACTCACAGAGACCCACACACAGACTCACGGAGACCCACACACAGACCCACACACAGACTCACAGAGACCCACACACAGACTCACAGAGACCCACACACAGACTCACAGAGACCCACACACAGACTCACAGAGACCCACACACAGACTCACAGAGACCCACACAGAGACCCACACAGAGACCCTCACACACAGACTCACAGATATACCCACACACAGACTCACAGATAAACCCACACACAGACTCACAGATACACACACACACACACACACGACTCACAGATACAGACTCACAGATACCCACATACAGACTCACACACAGACTCACAGATATACACACACACAGACTCACAGATAAACACACACACAGATAAACACACACACAGACTCACAGATAAACACACACACAAACAGAGAGAGACACACACACACACACACTCACACAGAGAGATACACACACAGACTCACAGATACACACAGACTCACAGATACACACCCACACACACACAGACTCACAGATACACACCCACACACACACAGACTCACAGATACACACCCCCACACACACACACAGACTCACAGATACACACAAACACACACACAGACTCACAGATACCCACACACACACTCACAGATACCCACACACACACTCACAGATACCCACACACAGACTCAGATACCCACACACAGACTCAGATACCCACACACAGACTCAGATACCCACACACAGACTCACGATACCCCCACACACAGACTCACAGATACCACACACACACACACAGATACACACCACAGATACACAGATACACACAGACTCACAGATACACACACACACTCACAGACACACACAGACTCACAGAGACCCACACACAGACTCACAGAGACCCACACACAGACTCACAGAGACCCACACGCAGAAGACTCACACATACACCCACACACAGACTCACACATACACCCACACACAGACTCACACATACACCCACACACAGACTCACACACACACACACACACACACACACACACACACGAGAGAGATACACACACAGACTCACAGATACACACAGACTCACAGATACACACACACAGACTCACAGATACACACCCCCACACACACACACAGACTCACAGATACACACAAACACACACACAGACTCACAGATACCCACACACAGACTCAGATACCCACACACAGACTCAGATACCCACACACAGACTCAGATAACCACACACAGACTCACAGATACACACACACACACACACACACAGATACACAGATACACACAGACTCACAGATACACACACACACTCACAGACACACACACACACACAGACTCACAGAGACCCACACGCAGACTCACAGAGACCCACACGCAGACTCACAGAGACCCACACGCAGACTCACAGAGACCCACACGCAGACTCACAGATACGCAGACTCACAGATACGCAGACTCACAGAGACCCACACGCAGACTCACAGAGACCCACACGCAGACTCACAGATAAACCCACACGCAGACTCACAGATAAACCCTCACGCAGACTCACAGATAAACCCTCACGCAGACTCACAGATAAACCCTCACGCAGACTCACAGATAAACCCACACACAGACTCACAGATAAACCCACACACAGACTCACAGATACCCACCACGACTCACACATACACACACACAGACTCACACATACACACACACAGACTCACACATACACCCACACACACACAGACTCACACACAGACTCACACATACACCCACACACACAGACTCACAGATACACACACAGACTCACAGATACACACACAGACTCACAGATACACACACAGACTCACAGATACACACAGACTCACAGATACACACCCACACCCACGCACTCACAGATACCCACACACAGACTCAGATACCCACACACAGACTCAGATACCCACACACAGACTCACAGATATCCACCCACACACAAACTCACAGATACCTACACACACACACACAGATACACAGACTCACAGATACACCCACACACAGATACACCCACACACAGACTCACAGATAAACCCACACACAGACTCACAGATAAACCCACACACAGACTCACAGATAAACCCACACACAGACTCACACATACACCCACACACAGACTCACACATACACCCACACACAGACTCACACATACACCCACACACAGACTCACACATACACATACACACACACACACACACACACACACACACACACACACACACACACACACACACACACACAGACTCACAGATACACACACACAGACTCACAGATACACACCCACACGCACACAGACTCACAGATACACACCCACACGCACACAGACTCACAGATACACACCCACACGCACACAGACTCACAGATACACACCCACACGCACACAGACTCACAGATACACACCCAGCACAGATACACACACAGACTCACAGATACACACACACACAGACTCACAGATACACACACAGACTCACAGATACACACACAGACTCACAGACTACACACACACAGACTCACAGACACACACAGACTCACAGATACACACCCACACACACACAGACTCACAGATACACCCCCACACACACACACACTCACAGATACCCACACCACACACACACACACACACACACACACACACAGACTCACAGATACACCCACACACAAACTCACAGATACACCCACTCACAGATACACACTCACAGATACACACACAACACACACACACTCACAGATACACACACAACACACACACACTCACAGATACACACACACACTCACAGATACACACACACACTCACAGACTCACAGACACACACACACAGACTCACAGAGACCCACACACAGACTCACAGAGACCCACACACAGACTCACAGAGACCCACACACAGACTCACAGAGACCCACACACAGACTCACAGAGACCCACACACAGACTCACAGAGACCCACACACAGACTCACAGAGACCCACACAGAGACTCACGAGACCCACACAGAGACCCACACAGAGACTCACAGATATACCCACACACAGACTCACAGATACCCACTCACAGATACACACACACACACACACACACACACACACACACACACACACACACACACACACACACACACACAGACACACACACACACAGACTCACAGATACCCACATACAGACTCACATACAGACTCACAGATATACACACACACAGACTCACAGATATACACACACACAGACTCACAGATAAACACACACACAGATAAACACACACACAGACTCACAGATAAAAACACACACAGACTCACAGATAAACACACACACACTCACAGATAAACACACACACAAACAGAGAGAGACACACACACACACACACACACACACACACACACACACACACACACACACACAGAGATACACACACAGACTCACAGATACACACACAGACTCACAGATACACACACAGACTCACAGATATACACACACAGACTCAGACTCACAGATATATACACATACAGTGCATTCGGAAAGTATTCAGACCCTTTGACTTTTTCCACATTTTGTTACGTTACAGCCTTATTCTAAAATGGATTAATTAAGTAAAAAAATCCTCATCAGTCTACAGACAATACCCCATAATGACAAAGCGGAACGTTTTTTTAGAAATGTTTTGCTAAATTATTAAATATAAAAAACTGAAATACTTAGTATTCAGACCCTTTTGCTATGAAACTCAAAATTGAGCTCAGGTGCATCCAGTTTCCATTGATCATTTTATTTAACATTTTATTTAACCAGTCAAGTCAGTTAAGAACAAATTCTTATTTACAATGATTACTCCTGCCAAACCCAGACGACGCTGGGCCAATTGTGCGCCGCCCTATGGGACTCCCAATCACGGCCGGTTATGATACAGCCTGGAACCGAACCAGGGTCTGTAGTAATGCCTCTAACACAGAGATGCAGTGCCTTAGACCGCTGCGCCACTCAGGAGCCTCTGTCAGGTTGGATGGGGAGCATCGCTTCACAGCTGTTTTCAGGTCTCCAGAGATGTTCATCCTTGAGATGTTTCTACAACTTGATTGGAGTCCACCTATGGTAAATTCAATTGATTGGACATGATTTGGAAAGGCACACACCTGTCTATATAAGGTCCCCCAGTTGACGGAGCATGTCAGAGCAAAAACCAAGCCATGAGGTTGAAGGAATTGTCCGTAGAGCTTGGAGACAAGATTGTGTCGAGGCACAAATCTGGGTAAGGGTACCAAAAAATGTCTGAGGCATTGAATGTTCCCAGTGACCTGCATCATTCTTAAATGGAAGAAGTTTGGAACCACCAAGACTTCCTGAATGACAACCATCTCTGCAGCACTCCACCAATCAGGCCTTTATGGTAGAGTAGCCAGACGGAAGCCACTCCTCAGTAAAAGGCACATGACAGGCCGCTTGGAGTTTGCCAAAAGGCACCTAAAGACTCAGACCATGAGAAACAAGATTGTCTGGTCTGATGAAACCAAGATTGAACTCTTTGGCCTGAATGCCAAGCGTCACATCTGGAGGAAACCTGGCATCATCCCTACAGTGAAGCATGGTGATGGCAGCATCATGCGGTGGGGATGTTTTTCAGCGGCAGGGATTGTGAGACTAGTCAGAATCGAGGGAAAGATGACTTGAGCACAGAGAGATCCTTGATGAAAACCTGCTCCAGAGCGGTCAGGACCTCAGACTGGTGCAACGGTTCACCTTCCAACAGGACAATGACCCTAAGCACACAGCCAAGACAACGCAGGAGTGGCTTCAGGACAAGTCTCTGAATGTCCTTTAGTGGCCCAGCCAGAGCCCGGACATGAACCCCATCGATCATCTCTGGAGAGACCTGAAAATAGCTGTGAAGCGACGCTCCCCATCTAACCTGACAGAGCTTGAGAGGATCTGCAGAGAATAATGGGAAACTCCCCAAATACAGGTGGTTTGGCATCATACCCAAGAAGACTTGAGGCTGTAATCACTGCCAGAGGTGCTTCAACAATGTACTGAGTAAAGGATCTGAATACATATGTAAATGTGATATTTCAGTTATTTTATTTTATGAAATTTCTAAAAAACTGTTTTTGCTTTGTCATTATGGGGTATTGTGTAGATTAATGAGGGGGGAAAACTATTTAATCACCCCTTTTGATCCATTTTAGAATAAGACTGTAACGTAACAAAATGTGGGGAAAGTCAAGGGGTCTGAATACTTTCTGAATGCACTGTACACCAGAACTTCTATTGACAACTGTAGGGTCACACACCAAAGACACTTGTAGAGCCATACACACAAACACTTCCTGCAACCTCTCATTTATTTTCTCACATCTGTTTCTCTCTTTCATCCCTTCCTCGCTCCTTACTCCCTTGTTCCTGCAGTTCAGAGGAAGAGGCCGGCGAAGAGAAGGCCAAGTCCAATAAAGAGGCCGTTCCCAAAGGTCAGAGGGCACCGCCATGGCAACAATACAACGTGTTCATGTGTGCGAATTCTAAGAACTTTAACTCTGTTCACAGGAATCGACGAGGCATCGGAGAGTGAGGAAGAGAGCGAGGAGGAGAAACAGAATGAGGAAGAGGGGAAAGAGGAGGAGGAGGAAGAGGAAGGGAAGAAGACCCCAGTCCAGACGAAGAAGAAGAGAGGTAGCAGTTTTTCTTCTTCTTTAGAATCTTTACTGATCAGGTATCACAGGGAAGTGGCAAGACTTGAACCCACGGAAATATACTGTTTTTGTTGAAGGGGGCTATGATGTGATAATGTTGTGTGTGTTTCAGACAGCAGCGGTGAGTCGGACACCTCGGAGGACAGCGACATCGATGGAGAGGCAGCCTCCGCTCTCTTCATGGTGGTGTGTGTGTGTGTGAGAGTGTTAGTTTGTGTGTGGTCCCTTTTGTAGTGCCACTGTTCAATGTCAACCCCACTTTCTCTCTTTCTCGCAGAGATGGAGTCTTGATATCGTGTTCTTGATCTGGGTTACGGTGCCCAAGATCTGGGGCTTTTCTAAAAGTCTTGAACAAGACTGGTAGTTGATGAACCTGATACCATATTTTGTAGTTTCTATGTGGCACAAAAGGGGTGACACAACACACAATTTCCAGGGTATCTTGCTTCCCTAGTGTGGCAGCAGTGTGGGCAGAAAAACAGGCCTCTGTCTTGGTTTTCCACATTTCAACTGGTCTTGGTGTGGTAATGGTCTGCTAACACTGTCTCTTTCTTGGTCTGGATCTTGAGAGGTTGAGAGTGGCTCTCGTGGACTTTGCTCTTGACGTTCCCCATTTCCTCACTACCCCCCCCCCCCCCCCCCAGAAGAAGCGTACTCCTCCTAAGCGCGGTGGTGGGCGTGGCTCTGGAGGCAGCTCCAGGACTGGCAGTCGCCCTGGAACACCGTCCATAGACTCCGCCTCCACCTCCAACACACTCCGAGCCGCCGCTAGCAAACTGGAGCAAGGTACACTCACACACACATTTTCACAGATGAGAAATGGATATTTATATTTGTAATGTTTTCATTTATATTTACATAGTCACAGAATCTAAAAGTTTTATTTTGTTTGTGCTACCTTAAGGCTATGTGTGACCTCAGCACTGCATGCTAAAACTGTCTCCGTCACCCTGCTCCCTCCCTCCCCTCACAGGTAAGAGACAGGTGGTGGGTGGTAGCTCTGAGTCTCCAGCTGCCAAGAGGCTGAAGATGGAGTCCAGCAGTACGGCTGTCACCACCCAGAGTCCTGCCCCCTCAGGGAAGAGCACGCCACAGCCCCCCTCAGGCAAATCAACCCCCAGTTCCAGGTATATTCCTCCTCTTCAATATCTCCTGTTTGTTCACTTTTCTCACCCTTACCCTCTCTCTAGCTCACACACACACTCGTTCTTTCTCTCTCTCTTGCTCTCTCCTCTTTTCTCTGTCCGCTCCCACACGCACTGTCTTTCTTCTTATTCTCTCCCCTCTATCACCCACTTTCTCTCCCCACCACACACCCTCCCCCTGGTTTTGTGTCCCACTCTCCATCCTCCCTCTCCACAGTGACGTTCAGCTGACGGAGGAGGCGGTGCGCCGCTACCTGATCCGGAAGCCCATGACCACCAAGGACCTGCTGAAGAAGTTCCAGACCAAGAGGACTGGCCTGAGCAGCGAGCAGACGGTCAACGTCCTGGCCCAGATCCTCAAACGCCTCAACCCCGAGAGGAAGAACGTCAACGACAAGATGCACTTCTACCTCACCGAGTAAACCGGGCTCGTGTTCATTAGGGCATGCGTTTTAAAATGGAAAATGAGTTCCTCTTTCAGTCCCTTTGGTGCCTAATGAACACGACCCAGGGAGGGAGGAGGAGAGGATGAGATGCTCCTCATTGATTGAGCAGCGGAAGGAGGAGAAGGATAGAACAGGGTCCTTGGAAGAGGAAGGCTAGAAGAGGAAGAGAGTGGAATAAGGTAGAAAGAAAAGCGTTACGCAGCTGTGATTTGAGATGCGGTGTAAACTAGCTTCAATATCTGTCTCTAGAAATGGTTTGAAGTCATCTGTACCTGTGGCAGTCCTTTCAGGTCAAACAACTTACAAGATATAGGTTTATCAATGAATTAGGCAGATGTGAAGGTATCAATGAAAACATTCCGTGTAGATCTTGCCTGCCGACTCACCTCCCACCACAAACAACTGGATTCAACAAGACAAGTGTGGGTAATTTTGTACGAATTGCCGTATCTCCTCAGGCCTCTATTTCTCATTTTAGAATTGTCTTTTTTGTTTATTTTCATTTGTAATAAAAACCCTGCTGTTGCCGTGGCTGGTCTCCTTGTCATGTTTCTGGTTGGTTTGCATAATTAGAAGCAGAACACTGGACAATGATGTCATACATCTTAAGGCTTTTCAATGAAGACACACTAACATTCTTTGAGGTTCTGCCAGAAGTCTACAGTGCTATCCAGTGGATTCATTGGAAATCTACTTTGCAGCAACTGTTGTGTATGTACTTACTTGGATAAGAGTAGTGTGTACTTCAATGACAGTCTACTGTTGGCCTGTACTTCTTCATGCCATGGAGAAGTGGTTATGTAGTAGAGAAACCATGTTCAGCAGAAGTCATTCATCATTATTCAGCATGACACGACAGGTGTAGGCTTATTAATGTTACACTTGCTTCTTCCTCTCCTGAGGAAAATGACTTTAAGATGTGCCAAGTAGAGTAAAATATACTGATGACACATCTGACCGTTTATTAATGGAGCGATTACTGGCAGATCCCAAATGATCTTGGCTTCCTCAGTGTTATCGTCAAACTTTGTGACAGCTGTCGTATGACCCCTAAAAACCTTCTTCTTCCTGTCCTGTTTTTCTACAATCTGTAAAAAATAAAATCTACAATTTATAGATTTCATTTTTTACAGTGAGGTGGAGCGACAGTGATGTCCTAATTCTCAAGATTCTTCAGGAAGTTGACTTTATATTACAGTGTCTGATGGCTCTACATAGGTTGGCCTATTCTAGTTTATGTTCATCCCAGATAAATCACATGGGGTGTCTATCTTCTTTTAACACAAACCAGTATTATGATCTGCAGTGACTGGACCGAGGCCAGTGATTGATGAGAAACAGTTGGCTCCAATGTTTAGATCCAGGGTACTTTACTTTAGGCTTATACTTGTTTTGTAGTGAGAAAACATGTCATACAGCGTCACTCTCAACGACTGACACATTCTTAAATCAAGAAAAAGTCTGTTCATATTTTTGTCAATATTCAATCAGAAATAGATCATACACTTCAACTAGATATTTTAGATATTAAAATTAAAATAATGTGACGTATTTGAGTGTAAACACATGAGCCTGCAGTATTGCTCATAGTAACTGGTAGTCATACTGTAGGTGATCAGGTGGCTGGACCAGTTCTGCCACCATCAGGGAAGGACACGTAATGGTGGACATAATCAGGGATTGACCTTAAGGGTTGCACTATTGCCTGGAGCAATTGAACTGAGCAGTCGGGCAAGTTGAACCTGCTCTGAGGTTCCCCCAGGTGATTTTCCTGGTTCCTCCCCATTGTTTAAGTGAAAGACGGACAATTTATGGCATCCAGACAAGTTGAACTTGCTCTGTGGTTGCCCCATTAGGCAGGGGATTTTTTTTTAACTGAATTTCAGTAGCCTAACATAGGGGCTACACTTACATTGTTTTGGTCCTGCTACACAGGAAGTATAACTTTTGGTCAGGGCGAGCAGAGCGCCAGACAATACTATATCCTATTGCTCTCGGTTGTGAGCTGTGCGTCTAAATCTAACTCTCCCAGAGCCGGTATGCTTACAACCGGGTTGTAGAAGGGTCTCATGTGCTGCAAAAGTTACGTATCCAAATGGATTTTTCTGCTTCCTAGCATGCTAGCAGATAGCACAATGACTGGAAGTCTATGGGTAACACTAGTTAGCATTGGCTCACAAAACTACCTCTAAGTTCCTTCATACTGGACATAGAGACATAAAAATGGTATCCAGGAGTTCAACAGACTCTGGGGAAGTAGATAATGGGCCTCATTGCCAAAATCCCAAAGTATCCCTTTAAGTGACCATTTTGCTTGTAAACAATTACTTTAACATTTTCTGTCAAGTGACAGTAATCATCAGGCAACCAACAAAAAATACTGCTGTCTGATGGGCAAGAGCCTTTCTAACCTTAATGTCAACCCCTGACATCAATGGTGCAAATAGAGGAGAAAGGATCCAAAATGGTTTCCAGACAGTTCTGGGGAGAACAGCAAGGTGGGGTATTGTGAGTGCAGAAATTGTGAGTGCTGTGTGCCTTTACTTCATGCCCACTGATCTGACAGAACTTAACCGGCCATATGGTAAAACCTATCCAGAACTTTCACTTATCAGTTGACATGAAGGCAAGGACAGAAGACTAGGAAGGCACAGTTGTAGTAACGGGACATAGCCCTCGTCTTTTTCATTAAACAATATTCATGTCTCAATCTTCATTGGTCTTCATGTTCGGGCTATGTCGTAGTTGTTCACGAACCAATCACAGGTCTTCTTGTTACCTGTAGGGGAGGAGAGACACAGTCATCTATGGATACTGTGCATTTTGGAAGAGTGGTTTAATCGCTGTGAATGTTCCTTTCATCACAATCATAAAACGACCAATAACCAGATAGGTATCAAATATCATGCTGTAATGCATCTGTGTTATTTACAAGGCAACTAATTCCAACTACAATATTGAGTTGTTTTCTGGACAGAAAATACAACCCTCAATATTTGGATCTCTGACCTTCAGAGAGCGGCGTGAAGGTGAAGTCAGGGAGGTAGCGTCGCAGCTTGGCGTTGCTGGCCGTCTTCTTCATCTGACCGTCTGACTTGCTGGTGTCGAACTGATGTCATAGGTCAAGGGCCACAAAACGCAAAGCACAGGGAGATGACATAATTACAGTGCAACGGATATGGGTGGTAGCCAGTCCGAGTGGGCTTTTAATGTACTACATCTGTACGTCTGTCAGTCCAACAGGTGTAATGAACCTCTAGATGTGGTTGCTGGTGTTGTACTAAGGATTCTACTAGATTGGTTCTAGACACTGATCTAAGATCAAATTTGAATAATGGTTAAGGTAAGGAATTGGGGAAGATACACTGATCCTATATCTGTGCCTAGGGGCAACTCCTATCAGGTGTACACAGCCTGTAGAAGGATACAACTATTTGACCTTTGAAGTCCAGGGCATCTGCAATCATCTCTACGGCGTCCTTGATGGGGAGCTCCTCCTCCTCCCCTACTGTGAGAGACAAGTGACAAAGGAGCTTGGTCCAGTTACATATGGTACACACACGCACATTGACTGATCACCCACACACACTATGTTGGACTCACCAGAGAGAATGATGGGGTCAATCTCATCCTACTCCCGCAGCACCCAGAGGAACAGACGTGCTACATCCTGAGAAAACACACACACAGATTTAACGTATACACACACATATCTGACACACACACACAGAGATTAATTCACTAAACATACCAGAGAGTAGATGAATTGTCTCCTCGGTGTTCCGGAGCCCCACACCTGTAGCGGGGCTCCCTCTGTTAGAAGGAGAGTAGAAAGGAGTAAGTGTTTGTATCTGTGTGTGTGTGTGTGTGTGTGTGTGTGTGTGTGTGTGTGTGTGTGTGTGTGTGTGTGTGTGTGTGTGTGTGTGTGTGTGTGTGTGTGTGTGTGTGTGACTTACTTTTAGCAGCATATGTCTTATGCATGAGTGCCGAGAGCACGTGACCATTTTCAAAGTTGAAGTTGTCATAGGGACCATACACGTTAGTCGGTATTACGGCGGTGTAGCGACGCCCATGCTGCGCAAAGTATCCCCTGTTGTCAATCAAGTCCACACACACACACACACACACACACACAATCATGTTGTTGTTAGAACATTAATGACCCACTCCAGCAATTTTTTTAAACAATATTCTAAGTACACATACAGTAAAAGGTACAAATCCTTAAGGGTAGAATTTTTTTGGGGGGGGCCAAATAGTGTTTTTTTTTGTTGACACAATGGCGAAATTCAAGGAGTTGGCAATTCAAGGGGTTGGTCTGATGGATGCATATCAATGTCATCGGCCTTCCCTCTTGCTTCCCAGAACAATAGCAGAGCAATCGAAGTTCCATGGAAGTTGTGGGAACATATGTTTTTGGTTTCCCTATTGGTTCTGGGAACAAAAGCCTAAGTTTCCTGACTGGTGAAACTGACTTTTTTTACATTCTGAGAACATTCTTTTTTTGGTTGCAGGGACGTTCTGAGAACATTTTACAATGATTCCCTGAAAGTTTTCCTGTGAGGTTTTATTAATGTTCTGATAATGAAATTATAGGTTATTTGAAGGTAATTGAATAACGTTCTGAGAACATGTTTCAATAAGACTTTTAATAACACTGCTAGCTTAGGTTAACTGTTTTGAACACCAAGCACAGATGGGACACATGGAAATTAAATTGCTTAGGCATTAATCATGCAAACACATCCCTTTTTTATTGTCACACGGAGCCTATAAGATTTGAACCTACGATCTTATGTTTGCTATCCATGGAATCAGTCCACCGGCACCACCAGGTTGGAGCTAGCATGGTATGTTTTGTAACTTATACAAAGCTGTGTATTTTAGTCTATTCAAACAGACCCCATTTCAAAGGAAACAAGCACTCATAAAGATCAGGTGTGGCCAATTAGTGGGTGAGGCCACTTCCTGAACTCACTTAACAAGATAGAGGATAGAGAGAGTTTTGTTGACGCTGAGAACGGAATGTATATGTTAATAAATAACATTTTTAGAACGCTCTTGTGGTTTTAATGGAAAGTTTTCTTAATGTTCTGAGAATATTACTAAATAGAACCATGAGGAAACCTGTAGGAAACGTTACGCTGAAGTACTGAAATTCCCACATAATAACGTTGTTTCTTAATGTTCTCTGAACAATTTGAGAACATTACTTTAAATAGAACCATGAGGAAACCTGTAGGAAACATTATGCTGAAATTCTGAAATTCCCACAGAAGAACGTTGTTTCTTAACTTTCTGAGAGCATAACTTTAAATAGAACCACGAGGAAACCTGTAGGAAATGTTATGCTAAAGTACTGAAATTCCCACATAAGAAACATATGGTTCTCAGAACATTATGTGCTATGCTGGGCTGTGCCATGTAATGAGGGACCTGCACCAGCTACAGAAATGCATCTTTTGTTAAGTTCATCAGGTGATAAATGAGGTGCTAGGGAGGCTGGAGTGGGTCTTTCAAATGTGTGCTAATGTACCTGCACAGGTAACAGTTTAGTCACCAGCTCACCTGTTCTGGATATCAATCATTCTTTTGGCATGGGAGTAGCCAAAGTTCGAGTCGTGTGGAGGCCCATTGTGGATCTGTGGGAAGGGGAAGAAAGCATGAGTGATCATACACCAGCTTTTATTAAACATCACAGTTTGGAGGGCAAGAGGTTCCCAAACATACAGTAGTTCTACTGTCCTTGGGCACTTTCTAGGTTGAGTCCCAAATGGCACTTTATACTGTTGAACTCCTACTTTTGACCAAGGTCATTAGGGCTCTGGTTAAAAATGATGCACTATATAGGGAATTGGGTGCCATTTAATGCCACCATAGTATTTTAGTATTAAGGTTAAACACAACATGCTCTCATTGATATGGTCTTACTGGTTGTTAAACTAACCATGCTCTCATCGATAGGGTATGTGGTCTTGTCAGGAAAGATGCAGCTGGACAGACAGGACACCACCTTGGTGACGCCCCTTTCGTGAGACGTCTGCAGCACGTTGTCATTGATGCGAAGGTTGTCCCTCTGTTAAGGCAAAACACCATTGTCTCAATTCAAGTACAACCTGTATTGCGACTTTACACAATAACTTTTTTTTACACAAACTCAAAGACTGCATTTGGAGACAGTGATAAGAAGCTCCCCTGTAAACACTCCTCACTAACACTCAGCCCGTGATGAGCACGCACATCGGCTCAGCCTTTGTCTGCGAATCCATCTCTCACTCAAACAATGCTAACTTTTATTTTTTCAGTTGTGATAATCACAAAATGTTATTACGCTGTAGTCCGTCATTGTAAATACGTATTTGTTCTTAACTGACTTGCCTAGTTAAATAAAGAATTAAATAAAAAATTCAATAATAAACTGATGGATTAATACCCTTTTGGAATTAAGATTAATACATTTGCCAACAAAGTCACTGTGTAAACTTCGCTTTGATAAATTCAATTGAATTTCAGCCTAGTTGCCCGGCCAGGCGAACATGGACATTTCTATTTAGGTCATTCAGCAGAAGATCTTTTCCAGAGCTGCTTCCAGTCGGTGCATTCAACCGGTAGCTAGATAAGACAAACCATTTCACGGACTGGCCTTTAGGCAGTTCAGGCAAAATGTCAGATAGGCTGGTTCCATCTTCAGCCCATCAGCCTGTCTAAACTGGGGGTTTTGTACACAAAGATCATTATTTGGTTAACAATTGGAGCCGCCAGGCAAAAAATGGGCCAGTGAGTTAGAAATGCCCGTTCCGAATTTCTGGTCCCATCTCTGATTGCACAAATGTACTTTAGGACAGAAACGTATAGCCTAGGTATTGAAACAAACTGGGTAGTTAGGTAAGCTCACCAGAAAGTGTAGGTTCTCCTTCATGTGAAGATAGAGTCCTCCCACCTTGGCAGCCAGGTGGATTACATGGGTGGGCCGATACTTCTCAAACACTGCTCTTGTCTGTTGTAGATCTCTGGCAGAACAACTGTCATCATCATCATCATCATCCCATTTAATGGGAAACACATCAATCTCATAAAAGTATGCATGCACGAATGTAAGTAGCTAAACATTTAATGTGGTTCCAACAGGAACTATATAGAAACTCTATCTATATACTGTATCTATCTATACATCAATCTATATATCTATAGAATATAATATCAAATAATAGAATAGCAGAGAATAGAATATAATTATTTTTCCATGAGTGAACTTATTTGGGGGGTTAATTTGAACTATTTCGTTCCTGTTGGAACCACAAAACCAGCCCCAGATGTAAAGGGTCATAACAGGATTTCATACAGTGCAACATGACATACATTTCCTATAGAAATATGTTATGTAGAACATACATGCTGGTGTTTCTCGGGCATGGAGAATATGGGATCATGACATCTCTTGTATATAGGCTAGGCAATTTTTATCTGCAACGACCAAGCCTCAGACCAGCTCTGCTGAGAATATGAAGTTCATGTGACATAACTTACACGAGGTTGGCCTCTTTGGAGGACAGGAAGGTCCACTGCTCGCCCTCGAGACAGCCGCCTTCTTGTTTCACCACGTGCTCGATGGCCTTCCCGACCAATCCGGATCCGCCCGTGACGAGCACGCGCATCGGCTCAGCCTTAGTCTGCGAATCCATCTCTCACTCTGATCAAATAATGCTAACTTTAATTTTTCGGTTGTGATATTCACATACTGTTATTACGCTGAAGCCCTAAACAAAGTAGGCTGATATGAATGACAGTGTGATCATGGCCCTATTTATAGCCTACTTTACAACGTAATAATGATGTATTTTTTTTTTTTTTACATTTAGGCTAATAAGGAATTAATCAAATATATGCTATACAACATCAAACGCAAGTTGAAAGGTATTAACACACTTTTCGTTTCATTTACAATTTCGTTGTAGCCTATTTGTTTAATCATGGAGGCTACTTTATTGTATTTATTTCCTATCTACATTTATTGACTTTTGTCTTTTGAAATAAATTAAATTTGGCATATTAAATATTAAGCCAAAAGGGGAGTGAATGGTATTATGACAATGTTAATATTAGCCTATCAAAAGGATAAACAAACAGCCTACGCCAATATCGACATACATTTCATTTCTAAATTTAACAATTTAGTTTAATCGAATGGGAAATAAGGGTTAGGCTATATTACAAAACAGTAGCCTATATTACAAAATCAGATTGTCATATAGGCTACACCACTGACATTATTTTAGCAAAGCAAACAAAATAGTAGCCTAAAAGTATATGAATTCTGTCGAAAGAAAATATCTACTAATATGTTAAATAGAATGTAGCCTAGCCTATAAAGGCCTTTATAGGACAAACATTTTTGGGAAATAATTGCAAATATTAATCGGTAGTATATGTGGGCTATTTTGAATTAAAATCAAAAAGTTAAACGTAATAATGTTGATAATACAAACCTAAGAATAGTTATACATTTAGGCTAATAAGGAATTAATAACATGCAATACATCAAACGCAAGTTTAAATGTATTAACACACTTTTCGTTTCATTTACAATTTCGTTGTAGCCTATTTGATTAATCATGGAGGCTACTTTGTATTTATTTCCTATATACATTTATTAACTTTTTTCTTTTGAAATACATTTAATTTGTCATATTAAACATTAAGCTCAAGAGTCCAAAACGGGAGTGAATTGCATTATGATCATGTTAATTTTAGCAAAAGGACAAATAGTTTACGCCAATACCAACAGACACAGTATTTAATTTAAAAATAACAATGTGTTTAATCGAAATAACAATAGTATATTACAACATCAGATGATCATCTAGGCTACAACACTGACATTTTAGCAACACAAACAAGAGTAGGCTAAAAGTAGCATATACGAAGTTTGTCGAAAGAAAATGTCTATGTTGAAGTCAAACGCACCCATTCATTCAACCAAAAGGCCTGTACATATAGGACAAACATTTATAAAGGCAAAACATATTAATCCGTATAGTTTACGTGAGCTATTTTGAATTATAATCAGTCACATTTTTAACTCGGCAAGACCCTCGTGTTATTTTGTATGTATCTTATCAATACACAAAGTTAAATGTATGAATTCAAACCTGTAAAATGATTCGTTAGAATTTTCCTCCTAGAATAAAGTCGGTATTACATCCTATTTCTGATCGCTCGAGTACACGAATGAGGCGTAGGCTCTCTCTTGTCTTGCACGCTAACCAATCAACAGGAAAGCCGCAGGCGCAAGGTGGAGTCGCTTTTATACGCTACCTGTGACCAACACTCTTAAAGAAAAAGGGTTCTACTGAGAGTAGTAGCCTTACAGGTGACTATCCCAGTTTCTCGCACCATCACTCACGTACCACACCACATTAAGAAAATACCAGGACTGTTAAGATACAGTCAGGGGCGAAAATCTGATATCAACTTTGGAGGGGACAATTACATTACATTTTCTCAAGAGCAATTCCTGAGGGGGACACCAAAAGTAGTGCTGTAACACATAGCCTACGTTTAATATGGTAAATGTATATTGAGGAACCAAAGAAATAAGGTGTTTGCCGTACTCCTAACTACCGGTACCCAAAACTACACAACTAATCACAACAGCAATACCATTGCCTTTAACAAATCTTAGTTCAGTCACCAGTTTAAGTTGAGAGTGGGGGTATCCATGGCATTTTCCAATTATGTTCCTATTTTACAAGTAAAAAAAATTGAGAACCTTTCATAATGTTGCCAAACAAAGACTCAACAAACTTACCTGAGACTCCCTGTCTCTGCCAGTCTGTCCCTGCATATCTGTCCCCAACTCTGCTGTCTGTGTGCCATCTGTTGCCTGCTCTGCCTAATGACATCATTGTGAAACATTTTCATTAGAATTTCATTTCTTTCTTATGAACATTTTATCAACTAGTCTTTGAGATATTAGGCTACGAGGGTTCTTACTTTGCGTTTTGGTGTACCGAAAAATACTCTGATGTCCGTCTTTTTTCTGCCATTTTTCTGCAATTTTTCTACCTGGTTGGCTACACACACACAGTATGTAGGTTATTTACAGTAGGAGATGGGCTTCTATCATCTTATCTTCTATCATTCTATATGGGCTTCGATCTAAAAGGTAGCTAGCAAATGGGAAACGGATTGCAGTGACAAGAGTTGACAGCTGTATGAGTTCACCATTTACACAACATATGCTGCAACATTTTGTAATTTTAATCGTTTGTTTCATATTGGCTGGCTTCTAACAATAGCTGAATTTTCAAAGCTAGCGAGCACCAATTCAGTGGTGTTTGCTATAATCTTTGCTACCCAGGTTAAATAAAGGTGAAATAAAATATATAAATAAAAGTTCCCTTGCGACAATTTAGCTTTTGCAACGAGACCATTAAATATATTTAAAACAATGGTAGAAGAGAGTGTAGTTCTGTTCAGTTTATTGCTAACCTTATCACAGGGACTTTGAAGCACTAACTTACATGCATGCTGATCTTGGAATAAATTTACAATAGCAAAGATTCCATCTTTGACGATCCCACATAAATGGAATAGGTACTAGCTAGCTTAATAGTTAATATTTGCGCGCTAGCTCTGCATATTCAGCTAGTTTGTGTGCGCGATTGACTGGATTAACCTCACGTCAGTTACGTGCATTGAGTGCCTTTCAGACAGTAGATACGACCTCTACGTTACCTCGCAAGCTAAGGAACTGGCAGTGGATCAAACCATTGTGAGGCAAAGGGTGGGGGGGTCACAATCTTTTGAAACTTAAAAACAAGCTATTAAGTGTCTATAATCAGCACAATTGCTTTCATTGCGTATTATTAATATTATTTAAATTACATAGTTATGTTTCAGTGATATATTGGGGGGGACAAATCATATTTTTCCCAGGATGGGGGGGGGGTCGTGTCCCCCCCGTCCCCCCCGGGATTTCCGCCCCTGGATACAGTTGAAGTCGGAAGTTTACATACACCTTAGCCAAATACATTTAAACTCAGTTTTCACAATTCCTGACATTTAATCCTAGTAAAAAAATCCCTGTTTTAGGTCAGTTAGGATCACCACTTTATTTGAAGAATGTGAAATGTCAGAATAATAGTGGAGAGAATTATTTATTTCAGCTTTTATTTCTTTCGTCACATTCCCAGTGGGTCAGAAGTTTACATGCACTCAATTAGTATTTGGTAGCATTGCCTATAAATTGTTTAACTTGGGTCAAACATTTCAGGTAGCCTTCCACAAGCTGCCCACAATAAGTTGGGGGAATTCTGGCCCATTCCTCCTGACAGAGCTGGTGTAACTGAGTCAGGTTTGTAGGCCTCCTTGCTCAATCATACTTTTTCAGTTCTGCCCACAGATTTTCTATAAGATTGAGGTCAGGGCTTTGTCATGGCCACTCCAATACCTTGACTTTGTTGTCCTTAAGCCATTTTTCCACAACTTTGGAAGTATGCTTGGGGTCATTGTCCATTTGGAAGACCCATTTGCGACCAAGCTTTAACTTCCTGACTGATGTCTTGAGATGTTGCTTCAATATATCCACATAATTTTCCTGCCTCATGATGCCATCTATTTGTGAAGTGCACCAGTCCCTCCTGCAGCAAAGCACCCCCACAACAGTATGCTGCCACCCCCGTGCTTCACGGTTGGGATGGTGTTATAGATACTTTTGTACCTGTTTCCTCCAGCATCTTCACAAAGTCCTTTGCTGTTGTTCTGGGATTGATTTGCACTTTTCGCACCAAAGTACATTCTTCTCTAGGAGAAAGAACACGTCTCCTTCCTGAGCGGTATGACGGCTGCATGGTCCCACGGTGTTTATACTTGCGCACTATTGTTTGTACAGATGAACGTGGTACCGTCAGGGGTTTGGATATTGCTTCCAAAGATGAACCAGACTTGTGGAGGTCGACAATTTTTTTAGGAGGTCTTGGCTGATTTCTTTTGATTTTCCAATGATGTCAAGCAAAGAAGCACTGAGTTTGAAGGTAGGCCTTGAAATACATCCACAGGTACACCTCCAATTGACTCAAATTATGTCAATTAGCCAATCAGGAGCTTCTAAAGCCATGACATAATTTTTTGGAAGTTTTCCAAGCTGTTTAAAGGCACAGTCAACTTAGTGTATGTAAACTTCTGACCCACTGGAATTGTGATACAGTGAATTATAAGTGAAATAATCTGTCTGTAAACAATTGTTGGAAAAATGTTTTTTTTTTTTTTAGAAAAAGTAGATGTCCTAACCGACTTGCCAAAACTATAGTTTGTTAACAAGACATTTGTGGAGTGGTTGAAAAACGAGTTTTAATGACTACAACCTAAGTGTATGTAAACTTCCGACTTCCACTGTAGGTTTGCTGAAAACATTTTTTTTTCCCCACTATAAATTTAATATAACTTCTGTTTTTTTTTATTTCACCTTTATTTAACCAGGTAGGCTAGTTGAGAACAAGTTCTCATTTACAACTGCAACCTGGCCAAGATAAAGCAAAGCAGTGCGACACAAACAACAACACAAAGTTATACATGGAATAAACAAACATACAGTCAATAACACAATAGAAAAGTCTATATACAGTGTGTGCAAATGAGGTAAGATAAGGGAGTTAAGGCAATAAATAGGCCAGAGTAGAGAAGAAATTACAATTTAGCAGATTAACACTGGAGTGATAGATGAGCAGATGATGATGTGCAAGTAGAAATACTGGCGTGCTAAAGAGCAGAAAAGTAAATAAAAACAATATGGGGATGAGGTAGGTAGATTGGGTGGGCTATTTACAGATGGACTATGTACAGCTGCAGCGATCGGTTAGCTGCTCAGATAGCTGATGTTTAAAGTTAGTGAGGGAAATATAAGTCTCCAGCTTCAGCAATTTTTGCAATTCGTTCCAGTCACTAGCAGCAGAGAACTGGAAGGAAAGGCGGCCAAAGGAGGTGTTGGCTTTGGGGATGACCAGTGAGATATACCTGCTGGAGCGCGTGCTACGGGTGGGCGTTGTTATAGTGACCAGTGAGCTGAGATAAGGTGGAGCTTTACCTAGCATAGACTTATAGATGACCTGGAGCCAGTGGGTCTGGCGACAAATATGTTATATTAATTCTAAAATTATAGACTGATAATTTCTTTGTCAGTGAGCAAACGCACAAAATCAGCAGGGGATCAAATACTTTTTTCCCTCACTGTATGAGGCCATGTTCTAAACAGAGTGAGTAAGGTAGTGTAGTAAACAAAGATTTCAAGACTAACAGTGGTAAAAGTAGTAGCCTACAATAAGGAAAAACTTGAGGTAAAAATACACTTTATCTAGTCCTTGGCCTATATCCTAATCTGACTTTGGTGCAGGTCATGTTGTTCTTCACATTATTGCCTCTGGTAACCACAGAATATATCAAATAAAATCAGACTTTATTTTTCCTATGCACAAGATACAGAAGGCATACACAGTACAGAGAAATGGTTACTTGCATATTTGCATAGTAGCAATATTGTGACGACCCTCCCAGTATCGTGACGACCCTTCAGTTCAAATGACCTTGTGTTTGGACATAGGGTGCGTGGACTTCTATCTAACAGTCCCTGTTATCTTATGTGTGTGATTTCCGTCAACGCCTGTACACTGCTGGTGAAAGGGCTAATGAGAAGCTATCATCTTCACAGGAGAGGATGAAGGGCATATTTGATCGGCGAACTGAGCCTCGTCACTTTAGTCCAGGTGACCAGGTTCTTGCTCTGCTGCCAATTGTTGGTTCTCCTTTTCAAGCCAAGTTTCAAGGTCCATATTGTTATTTTGTTTGGTATTGTCCTATTATGTCGCTTCTGTCTGTTCCCTTCTGGTCTCGTTTTCTTCTTTCCTCTTAAAGGTTGCTTCCTGTCCGCAAAGGTTGCTGAGGTCTGGTGGGACGAGGTTGGCTGGGGCAAGTGGACGTGTGAACACGTAACCTGCTCATCAATTTTGGGCGCAGAGGCTGGGTCAATTTGTTGTGTGACTGGTATGGTGTCCGGGGTCCTTGTTGCTCCCCGGTTTTATGGGGGGGGGTTGACAACCCTCCCACTCTGTCTGCCGAATTCTTTCTCTTTGCTCTTGTTTTCCTTAATAGGATGTCGGTGGGCGGAGCTGGGTTAATAAATATATTTTGTTATTCCTTATCTCCACGTTGTCTCCCTTTTTGTTACGAACTTCGAGCTGGTTCGTGACAATATCAAAAATAGAAAGTGTCCAGATACAATATTTTTATCAATATTTAATAACGAAGAGCTGATGCATACCCAGACACACTAAATTGATGGGTCATGTGAAAGAAATGCTATAACCACCCCACAGCCACATCTAGCTAAGTGGATGGGTCACTATAGTCTAGACATGTATTATGTGAAAGTGCGTCTATGTGTGTATGTTGTGTGAGTGTGTGTGTATGTGAGTGTGTGTGTTGGAGTGGCAGTATGTGAGTTTGTAGGTAGAGTCCAGTGAGTGTGCATAGAGCCAGTGCAAAAAAAATTGGTCAATACAAATAGTCAGGGTAGCCATTTGATTATCTGTTCAGCAGTTTTATGGCTTGGGGTAGAAGCTGTTCAGGAGCCTTTAAGTTCCAGACTTGGTGTTCTGGTACCGCTTGCTATGCGTAGGAGAAAGAACAGCCTATGACTTCGGTGGCTGGAATCTTTGACAATTTTTAGGGCCTTCCTCTGACACCGCTTGGCATAGTGGTGAGCTTGATGGTAGGGAGCACGGCCACAGTGATGTACTGGGCTATACTCTCTGTAGCACCTTACGGTCGGATGCCAAGCTGTTGCCATACCAAGCGATGATGCAGCCAGTCAAGATGCTCTCAATGGTGCAGCTGTAGAACTTTTTTGAGGATCTGAGGGCCCATGCCAAATCTTTTTAGCTTCCTGTGGGGAAAGAGGCCGTGTCGTTCCTTCATGACTGTGTTGGTGTGTTTGGACCATGATAGGTCCTTGGTGATGTGGACACCTAAGAACTTGAAGCTCTTGACACGCTCCACTACAGCCCCGTCGATGTGAATGGTGGTGAGCTCGGCCATCCGTTTCCTGTAGTCCACAATCAGCTCCTTTCTCTTGCTGACATTGAGGTAGAGGTTGATGTCCTGGCACCACACTAACAGGTCTATGACCTCCTCCCTATAGGCTGTCTAATTGTCATTGATGATTAGGCCTACCACCGTTGTGTCATCGGTAAACTTATTGATAGTGTTGGAGTCGTGTGCGGTCATGTAGGTGTGGGTGAACAGGGAGTACAGGAGGGGACTAAGCACACACCTTTGTTGAGCCCCCGTGTTGAGGGTCGTTGCCAACCCTCACCACCGGGGGGGCGGCCCATCTGGAAGTCCAGGATCCAGTTGCAGAGGGAGGTGTTTAGTCCCAGGTTCCTTAGCTTAGTGATGAGCTTGGAGGACAATATGGTGTTGAACGCTGAGCTGTAGTCAATGAAAAGCATTCTCACATAGGTGTTTGTTTTGTCCAGGTGGGAAAAGGGCAGTGTGGAGCGCAATACAGATTGCGTCATCTGTGGATCTGTTGGGGCAGTATGCGAATTGCAGTGTTTCCAGGGTGTCTGCGATGATGGTGTTTATGTGACCATGACCAGCCTTTCATGGCAACAGATGTGAGTGCTACGGGGCAAAAGTCATTTAGACAGGTTACCTTGGCGTTCTTGGGCACAGGGACTATGGTGGTCTGCTTGAAACATGTAGTTATTGTAGAATGGGTCAGGGAGAGGTTGAAAATGTCAATGAAGACACTTGCCAGCTGGTTAGAGCATGCTCTGAGTACGGGCCCTGGGAATCTGTCTGGCCCTGCGGCTTTGTGAATGTTAATTAACCTGTTTAAAGGTCTTAGTCACATCAACGATGGAGAGAGTGATCACACAGATGTCTGGAACAGCTGGTACTCTCATGCATGGTTCAGTGTTTCTTGCCTCAAAGCGAGCATAGAAGGCATTTAGCTCGTCTGGTAGGCTTGTGTCACTTGGCAGCTTGCGGCTGGCTTTCCTTTTTTAATCTGTATTACGTTCTCCCCTCGGGTGTAGTTCGTCTGAGGAGGAGATGTAAATGCCTGGGCCTAAACACACCAGGTAAACCAGATGAAAGGGGAAAAAATGTAGGGTGTAATGAGCTATAATAATCAGACCACAACCAGAACTCAATTTTAGCCCTCAGGGGATGTTTAGTGAAGTAATTAAATAAACAATATAAAACACCCATAAAGAAATCAGTAAGAAAACAAAAACTAACAACCACAACAAGGGAAGGTAAGAGAAGGGAATGTTTGGGATCGGGGTCCAAGTAATGAAAATAAAGAAAAGGTCCCTCCTCTTCTACACACCTAATCCTTCCTAACACACTCTAAACCCTAGCCCACTGTCCTACCTGGTTCCAAGAAAATACAAGGGTGACACACACGGTCACTGTGGGGACGACGTCATCGTTGCACTTATTAATGAGGTCAGTGACTGATTTGGTCAATTTCTTAATGCCCTCAGATGAATCCCAGAACATATTCCAATCAGTGCTAGCGAAACAGTCCTGAAGCTTAGCATCCGCTTCATTGGACCACTTCCGTATTGAGCCGGTCACTGACACTTCCTGTTTGTGTTTTTGCTTGTAAGCAGAAATTAGGAGGATATAAATATGGTCGGATTTGCCAAATGGAGGATGAGGGAGAGCTTTGTATGCGTCTCTGTGTGTGGGGCAAAGATCATCTAGAGCTTTTTTGCCTTTATTTGCATAGGTGACAAGCTGGTAGACATTAGGAAAGAAGGATTTCAGTTTTCCTGCATTAAAATCACAGGCCACTAGGAGCGCTGCTTCTGGGTGAGCATTTTTGTGTTTGCTTATGGCCCTATACAGCACATTGGGTGCGGTCTTAGTGCCAGCATCGGTTTGTGGTGGTAAATAGTGTCGTCTACAGCTGAGGTATTCTAACTCAGGCGAGCAGAACCTCGAGACTTCCTTAATATTAGAGATTGGCACCAGGCTTTGTTAACAAAGAGAAACACAACCCTCCCTTCATTTTACCCTACGCTGCCGTTCTGTCCTGCCAATGCATAGAAAAAACAGCTGGATTTACATTTTCCATGTGCGTGTTTAGTCACGACTCTGAGGAACATAGGATATTACAGTTCTTCAGATCATGTTGCTACGATAGTCTTGAACAGAGCTTGTCCAGTTTATTCTCAGCGATTTCACGGTTGCCAATAGAACAGATGGTAGAGGCGGTTTATCCACTTGCCGACGAATTCTCATCGGGTATCCCGCATGCCGGCCTGTATAACATCGCCTGTTCCTTTTTCGAGTGTTTGGGATTTGAGCCTGGTTCGGGATGAGCAGTAGGTCCTTCGCCACCGACTCATTGAAGTAATATTCAAAATTGAGTGTTCGCTGTTCTGAGGTCCAGAAGCTCTTTTCGGTCATAGGAAACAGTGGCGGAAACATTATGAAGAAAACAGATCAGCCCCCAAAAAAACACAAAATAGCACAATTGTTCAGGAGCCCGTAAAACTGCTGCTAAACTCAGCAAAAAAAGAAACGTCCTCTCACTGTCAACTGTTTATTTTCAGCAAACTTTACATGTGTAAATATTTGTATGAACATAACAAGATTCAACAACTGAGACATAAATTGAACGAGTTCCACAGACATGTGACTAACAGAAATGGAATAATGTGTCCCTGAACAAAGGGGGGGAGGGGTCAAAATCAAAAGTAGCAGTCAGTATCTGGTGTGGCCACCAGCTGCATTAAGCACTGCAGTGCATCTCCTCCTCATGGACTGCACCAGATTTGCCAGTTGTTGCTGTGAGATGTTACCCCACTCTTCCGCCAAGGCACCTGCAAGTTCCCGGACATTTCTGGGGGGAATGGTCCTAGCCCTCACCCTCCGATCCAACAGGTCCCAGACGTGCTCAATGGGATTGAGATCCAGGCTCTTTGCTGGCTATGGCAGAACACTGACCTTCCTGTCTTGCAGGAAATCACGCACAGAATGAGCAGTATGGCTGGTGGCATTGTCATGCTGGAAGGTCATGTCAGGATGAGCCTGCAGGAAGGGTACCACATGAGGGAGGAGGATGTCTTCCCTGTAACGCACAGCGTTGCGATTGCCTGCAATGACAACAAGCTCAGTCCGATGATGCTGTGACACACTTCCCCAGACCATGATGGACCCTCCACCTCCAAATCGATCCCGCTCTAGAGAACAGGCCTCTGTGTAACGCTCATTCTTTTGACGATAAATGCAAATCCGACCATCACCCCTGGTGAAACAAAACCGCGATACGTCAGTGAACAGCACTTTTTGCCAGTCTTGTCTGGTCCAGCGACGGTGGTTTTGTGCCCATTCGCGACGTTGTTGCCGGTGATGTCTGGTGAGGACCTGCCTTACAACAGGCCTACAAACCCTCAGTCCAGCCTCTCTCAGCCTATTGCGGACAGTCTGAGCACTGATGGAGGGATTGTGCATTCCTGGTGTAACTCAGGCAGTTGTTGTTGCCATCCTGTACCTGTCCCCAGGTGTGATGTTCGGATGTACCGTTCCTGTGCAGGTGTTGTTACACGTGGTCTGCCACTGCGAGGACAATCAGCTGTACATCCTATCTCCCTGTAGTGCTGTCTTAGGGGTCTCACAGTACGGACATTGCAATTTATTGCCCTGGCCACATCTGCAGTCCTCATGCCTCCTTGCAGCATGCCTAAGTCACGTTCACGCAGATGAGCAGGGACCCTGGGCATCTTTCTTTTGGTGTTTTTCAGAGTCAGTAGAACGGACTCTTTAGTGTCCTAAGTTTTCATAACTGAGACCTTAATTGTTAATTTTTTATGGTTCATTGAACAAGCATGGGAAACAGTGTTTAAACGCTTTACAATGAAGATCTGTGAAGTTATTTGGATTTTTACAAATGATCTTTGAAAGACAGGGTCCTGAAAAAGGAAATGTATTTTTTAGCTGAGTTCTATTTCCTCCAGCGACTTTGTCAATGTGTTAATTTATGGTGTTGACTCTTTATTGCAGTGTTTTTTGGTGTTGCACGACACAAAAATATAGGGTGCTTAAAAATTTGGATTAGGATAAACCCATATCATTTCAAAGTCAATTCAAGTAAATCAACAAAATGCCTTTCTTTTTCCATATTTTTTTCACAGCCGCAGCATTGTATCCAACATAGGCTATGGGCCAGCTGAAAAATGTGTCCACTTTTGGGTGGCAAAGGTTTGATGGTATTAAATTGTTCCCCACAAGCCCATGATCAAATGTATATATGATACCCTTTCACACTTTTATATATTTTGTTGTATGGGAGTCTAGACAATAGAATGTTCACAGGTTGACAAAGGAATACTGAGACAAGTTGGAATGTTAGATGCAGTAAAGAGGTCAATGGAATGCAGACTGTAGGGGGTAGAGAAGGATCCTGGATTGGTGCACATTCAACAAATCTGATCTAACAAAGTGGATATCTGTCAAATCCATCATGATTGATGTATTGTAAAAGGCCCGCAATGTGGTTACTAAGGTCCCGTTTGGATATATTTGGATGTTTTTGCTGCTTAACATTTAAAAGTTGTCCCTTTTCAGGTTTAGAAGAAGTGACTGCTAAATGCTATACCCCGTTCGTATAATCTGGTAGCATAGCTAGCATACAGAAATCGGTGGTGGTAGACAAAGTCATTTTTAACTGTAATGCAGTTGATTGGTGACAATGACATGAGCATGTATTGGGGTTGATATCCATACAAGCATTATACTCCGATGTTTACCTCAACATAGTGTGAAATACACATATAAACAATAGCCTAAGTGTAGGATCATTTTGCTGGGGGGAAATGAGGAGATTCAGGATCTTTCCCTCCGGGGATCTTTCCCCCATGCATTTGAAAAAACACCATGATTTCACGGGTCAGACAAAGTCTACTATGTTTTTTTTGTTTTTTTAAAACTTGCATGCAACTGCAACCCAAACTGGCCATTATTTTATTAGAAAAAAATATAATTTCTAATGTCCACTTACTGTATGTATATAGGATGCTGTATATAGCATTTTAACATATTAAAACAAAAGATTTAAAAAAAAGATAAATAATACTTGTCCAGCCTTTGCTGCTATGCTTGCAGATGCGCATAATATACTGCGGCCCTATCAAAAAGTATTTATTAATAACTTCAAAAAACAGAAACATGTTAAAGAAATGTTTTGCACTGCATGGATTACCGGTGCAATTGAATGCATTGCTGTATGGCGCACTCAGAATGTCTTGTATACTGAAAAATATATATAAACGCAACAATTTCAACAATTTTACTGAGTTACAGTTCATAAAAGGAGATCAGTCAATTGAAATAAATTCATTAGGCCCTAATCTATGGATTTCACATTATTGTGAAATATAATGGCCGGAGGGGATGGCTGCTGTTTTACGGGCACCTAACCAACTGTGCTATTTTGTAACTCATGTGGTACATAATGTTGCTGCTACTGTCTCTTATGACCGGAAAAAGCTTCTAAAACATCAGAACAGCGATTAATCACCTCAAAATGGACAAAGAATTTTTCTTTAATGAGTCTGACGCGAAGGATATATTGCTTTGTCAAGACAAGCCCCAAATCCCCGTCATCAGCATGAAGAAATGGCAGAGTAGATAAACCACCGCTACCCTCCATATTATTGGTCAACATGCAATCATTGAAAAACAAACTGGACGATCTACGATTAAGACTATCCTACCAACAGAACATTAAAAACTGTCATTTCTTATGTTTCACCGAGATGTGGATGAACAACGACACGGATAATATAGAGCTGGCTGGCTTCTCCGTGCATCGGCAGGGCAAAGCAGCTACGTCTGCTAAGACAAGGAGCGGGGATGTGTGTCTATTTGTCAGTAACTGCTGGTGTGTAATGTCTAATATTAAAAAAGTCTGGAAGTATTGCTCGCCTGAGGTAGAATACCTCATGATAGGCTGTAGACCACACAATCTACCAAGAGAGTTCTCATCTATATTATTCGTAGCCATCTATTTACCACCAAAAACCGATGCTGGCACTAAGACCACACTCAACGAGCTGAATAAGGCCATAAGCAAAGAAGAAAATGCTCATCCAGAAGCGGCACTCCTAGTGGCCGGGGACTTTAATGCAGGCAAACTTCAATCCGTTTTACTTCATTTCTACCAACATGTCACATGTGCAACCAGAGGAAAAGAATCTAGACCACCTTTACTCCACACACAGAGATGCATACCAAGCTCTCCGTTGCCCTCCATTTGGCAAATCTGATCATAATTCTATCCTCCTGATTCCTGCTTACAAGCAAAAACTAAAGCAGGAAGTACTAGTGACTCGCTCAATATGGAAGTGGTCAGATGACGCGGATGCTATTCTACAGGACTGTTTTGCTAGCACTGACTGGAATATGTTCTGGGATTCATCCAATGGCATTGAGGAGTATATCACCTCAGTCACCGGCTTCATCAATAAGTGCATCTATGACGTCGTCCCCACAGTTACCACACGTACATTTCCAACCAGAAACCATGGATTACAGGCAACATCCGCACCAAGCTAAAGGCTAGAGCTGCCGCTTTCAAGGAGCAGGACACTAATCTGGACGCTTATAAGAAATCCTGCTATGCCCTTATTGTAAATTTTTCATTACCTAAGTGGCAATTATTTATTTCAGAAGGAGCCAGCAAAACTAGTGCACTCTATATGTGCTCTGGGTCATTAGACACCATTAGACATGCACCTGTCTGGAGTGTGGACACGACTGATTATTCCTGTAACTGTGTTATGGCCAACTATGTACTGTTGCAATGGTTACACCTCTTGGGTCTTTTCCAGAACATGGTTGTCCCTTTCAGAGGAGTTAGCAGGATGACATGTATGGTTATTTCTGTAAAGTTCCAAGGACTGTTACTATGGTCCTACATGCATGAACCTGGCTTAAGGCGAGTACACGTCAATTTTTTAACTATTTCTGTGGCTCTATGAGTTCCATGACCTAATATGAAACCAAACTAAACTTAGTGCAAGGCAATAAGACAATGGTGGCTAAATGCCAGAGGGGATGAGTCACTATGAGTGTGATGTAAGGAGGAAAAATGTATAAGTAGTCTGTGCCAAGATTGGAAAGGGAGTCACTTCATGAATCAGCTCGGCTTTTGTTATATTGTAATAAAAGTCTATTTAAACGCACATGCTCCGGTATTTGAGAATAATTTTTGACTGAATAATTCCACAACACCCTCAGTTGAATCATTAAACAGGCAAAGCGTCAATACAGGACTAAGATAGAATAATACTACACCGGCTCAGACGCTCGTCGGATGTGGCAAGGGCTTGAACATTTTTACGGACTACAAAGGGAAACCCAGCCGCGAGCTGCCCAGTGACGCAAGCCTACCAGACTAGCTAAATGCCTTTTATGCTCGCTTCGAGGCAAGCAACACCGAAGCATGCATGAGAGCACCAGCTGTTCTGGACGACTGTGTGATCACGATCTCTGTAGCCGATGTGAGCAAGACCTTTTAAATAGGTCAACATTCACAAAGCCGCGGGGCCAGACGGATTACCAGGACGTGTACTCAAAGCACGCACGGACCAACTGGCAAGTGTCTTCACTGACATTTTCAACCTCTCCCTGACCGAGTCTGTAATACCTACATGTTTCAAACAGACCACCATAGTCCCAGTGCCCAAGAAAGTGTAGGTAACCTGCATAAATGATTGCCACCCCGTAGCACTCACATTGGTTGCTTTGAAAGGCAGTTCATGGCTCACATCAACACAATCATCCAATAAACCCTAGACCCACTCCAATTTGCATGCCACCCCAACAGATCCACAGATGACACAATCTCAATCGCACTCCACACTGCCCTTTCCAAGCTGGACAAAAGGAACACCTATGTGAGAATGCTGTTCATTAACTACAGCTCAGCGTTCAAAACCATAGTGCCCACAAAGCTTATCACTAAGCTAAGGACCCTGGGACTAAACACCTCCCTCTGCAACTGGATCCTGGACAATGTTGAGACAGTCTATAGGGAGGAAGTCAGAGACCTGGCAGTATGGTGCAGGCACGACAACTTCTCCCTCAATGTGAGCAAGATAAAAGAGCTGATCGTGGACTATAGGAAAAGGAGGGGCGAACAGGCCTCCATTAAAATCAACGGGGCTAAAGTGGAACGGGTCAAGAGTTTCAAGTTCCTTCGTGTCCACATCATCCAAACGAACTATCATGGTCCAAACACACCAAGGCAGTTGTGAAGAGGGCACGACAACACCTTTTCCTCCTCAGGAGACTGGAAGGATTTGGCATGGCTTCCCAGATCCTCAAAACGTTCTACAGCTGCACCATCGAGAGCATCCTGACCAGTTGCATCACTGCCTGGTATGGCAACTGCTCGGCATCTGACCGTAAGGTGCAACAGATGGTAGTGCGTACAGCCCAGTAAATCACTGGGGACAAGCTTCCTGACATCCAGGACCTAAATACTAGGCAGTGTCAGAGGAAGGCCCAAACAATTGTGAAAGACTCCAGTCATCCAAGTCATAGACTGTTCTCTATGCTACCGCACAGCAAGCGATACCGGAGCACCAAGTCTAAGACCAAAAGGCTCCTTAACAGCTTCTACCATCAAGCCATCAGACTGCTGAACAATTAATCAAATGACCACCCAGACTATTTCCATTGTAAATGTTGTATTCGGCACATCTGACAAATAAAGTTTGATTTGATTTTGAATGGGCCCACTCAATTGGGAGCCAGGCCCACCCACTGCGGAGCCAGGCCCAGCCAATCAGAATGTTTTTCCCCACTAAAGGGCTTTATTACAGACAGAAATAGTCCTCAGTTTCAAAATCTTTCCGGGTGGCGGGTCTCAGACGATCCCGCAGGTGAAGAAGCCGGATGTTGAGGTCCTGGTCTGGTGTGGTTACGCGTGGTCTGCGGTTGTGAGGCCGGTTGGACGTACTACCAAATTCTCTAAAAAGACTTGGAGGTGGCTTATAGTAGAGAAATTAACATTACATTCCCAGGCAACAGCTCTGGTGGACATTCCTGCAGTCAGCATGCCAATTGAACGCTCCCTCAAAACTTGAGAAATCTGTGGCGTTGTGTTTTGTGATTGAACTGCACAATTAGAGTGGACTTTTATTGTCACCAGCACAAGGTGCAACTGCGTAATGATCATACTATTTAATCAGCTTCTTGATATGCCACACCTGTCAGGTGGGATGGATTATCTTGGCAAAGGAGAAATGCTCACTAACAGGGGTGTAAACATATTTCATTTGAGAGAAATAAGCTTTTTGTGCATATGGAACATTTCTGGGATCTTTTATTTCAGCTTATGAAACATGGGACCAAACACTTTACACGTTGCTTTATATTCTTGTTCTGTAAATTGGGTAGCCAGGCTACTTCTCCAATGTTCCTGTAAAAGGCCTGCATGTTTCTCTTTTGCATGGTGTTTTGTTGCAGGCTTTATTTTCGGTCATTAGTTGTCAAGCTTTAATAAAAACCGAAGCCAGACTACAACTCTTTAGTAGCCTAGCTAGGACTGTGCCATGGGTCTGTACATTTTCCCTCACTGTAAACCAGACAAACGAAAGCAGCGCAATTGGCATTCAATTCACAGATGTGAGCACATCAGCCTGTAATATCATGAAAAGATAACTCAACTGTTGTCTCCTTTATACTCGCTTTGTGTCCTATTGTCATTTAGTAGTAATTTATACCAGCGTGTGAATCCTTTATCTTATACTGTAACTTTTTAACAACCAAGATAACATTTTTCTGTAGACTACAGCAATGACCTGTCGGAACCTAAACTCCCAGTTGTCTTGAACTCACTGAAGTCATGTTTTCACAGTTCCGAGTTAACAGTTGTTGTGAGCGCGGCACAAATTGTGCTTCATTGATGGCATGGCCAATGTTGAATGTTTATTATTTTAAATTTGGAAAAGAGCCCCTTAAATCACAGATTTGGGACCACACAGCCACAGCCACTGTCACTGATTCCTTCCAAACCACTCATTATTGATTTAATGATTTCCAACTTGTGTAATGTTTATGTCCAATGGCCGCTGAGCACCGATATGTTTTATCTATAATTTCTCTTCATTATTTCTCTTCATATGACAAGGATTAAAAAGGATTTGCCAGTAGATTGTCGACTTGATTCATCATGATGACTGCTAGCTAAGATTTTGAAAGTATGATGTTGACATGATCAGTCCAACCAAAGCTACTGTACATATAATGTGATTTGACATCATTTTGTCTGTGGCAAATGACCTTGAGCCTTCTTGGATGGGCACTTCTAATGTAACTCTATGGTAGCACCCAAGGGGCCAGAATTTTTCAGGTCTCCCCTTAGACTTGGCGGTGACGTAGTGTCCCCATGAGTGACAGAACACTGAGCCAATCACGACGCAATGCTCTGTATATTCTGCTGGCTTGCCCAACCACCACAGAAAGCACTGAGCTAGGCTGAAACACCTGCATTTTGGTGCTGCCTTACTGAAGAAAACAAAAAAGAGACCATGTTTGTATGCAGCTTTGTTAACTCAGTGATATATATATATATATATATATATATATATATATATATATATATATATATATATATATATATATATATATATATATATATATATATATATATATATATATATATATATATATATATATATATATATATATGTGTGTTTTACATTGTTTGCAAACTGATATGGGACACATATTAATGCCAAAATAACATGCAAAACAGGCAAGCCCCCACCCAAAAAAATCTACCCACCTGTCCTGAATGACGGTTTGCCACGCTGTGTGGAAATGCACTGCGGTTTGGCGTGCAGCATGTTGGCACTCGCAGTGCTTGCTGTGACTTGAAAGATGTGCTCTGTCATTTGTTGAGTTTTCCAGTTAACACAAAGATTTAGGTAAACACAAATGATCTCTAAAATGTAAAATTGGTGATTATAATCTCTTCTGTCCCTGACCATCACGATCTAAAAGTTATGCTCTCTAACCTTACAAGTTACTTGCACCAGGGACTAGCAGGCTATGGTCCTTCCAAAGAAAACTAGCACCTGAGGACTGACTGAATTGGTGAGAGCTAACTGTCTATCTCAGGAACCTGTCAACAACGTCCCAGGGGCCAGTGCCAGCCCAAAGACCACGATGTGGTTCCTTATTCTACATGTCAGAGAGGTATGTTTGTTCTAAATTATATTTTATTATCTGAACGTCACAACTGCTGTGCTGAACCCAGTAGATTTCCAAGTAACTTGTTGTGTTTATTCTAGACCCGGATCTGTCAACATCTATGAATGGCATGATTACTATCAGATCAACCTGGTCTCAGAGCATTTGGTATGATTCTGTACACAAATCCGAGACACTCCATTTAGTATGATACAGTGCATTCGGAAAGTATTCAGACCCCTTCACTTTTTCCACATTTTGTTACATTACAGCCTTATTCTGAAATTGATTAAATAGTTTTTTCCCCTCATCAATCTGCACACAATACCTTATAATGATAAAGCCAAAACTGTTTTTTTTAGATAGGCTAGGGGTTAAGGTTACATACGCAATACCAACACAGGCTCTCCTCAGGGATGTGTTTTGTCCCCACTCCTGTACATCTTGTACACTAATAGTTGTACTAGTTCCCATCCTGACAGACTACTTGTTAAGTTCCCTGATGATAAGTTCCCTTGTTAAGTTCCCTTGATCAGCCTGTTGCATGTTGACGAGGAACATCATGGCCCGATCCTAGATGACTTTGTAGAGTGGTGTGAGGAATCACACTTGATCCTCAACACAAAAAAGACAAAAGAGATGTGCATAGACCAGGAAGTGTACAACACCTACCTTTGCAACATCTATCAGAGGTCAGAATATAGAGATTGTAGAGGAATATAAATACCTGGGTGTCCTCTTGGACAATAAACTTCAGTGGTGTAAATGTACAGACCTGATCTACAAAAACAGCCAACAGAGACGGTACTTTCTCAAAAAGCTGGGATCATTTAATGTAGACTGTTCTATACTGACTCTGTTTTACAAATCCTTCATTGAGAGTATTTTAACTTTTTGTATGGTTTGTTGGTTTGGCAATGCCACTGTCAGCCAGAGAAATATGCTGAGAATGATTATCACCACAGCAAGCAAGGTACTTGGAGTCAAACAGACAGACCTGGATGAGATCTTTAAGGTCACGGCCCTCCGCAAGGCTCACAAAATCATTTTAGACCAAAGCCACCCCCTGTACCCGGACTTTGAACTACTCCCCTCTGGGCGCAGGTATAGGGCACCCCTCAGCAGGAAAAACAGAACCAGACAATCATTTGTGCCAGGTGTGATATCCCTCCTAAATAGCTCGGGCTAATGTTCCTATCGACTCAGTAAGCCCAGCAGGCTAGTCTTAAAAAAACAATTATGTTTTATTGGTATGGAACTTATGAAAGTTGTATTGTCAATTTTGTTTTGTATTTAAATGGAACTTTAAACGTGTACATGACACTGCAACACAATTTCCCCATGGGGACAATAAAGTAAGTAAGTAAGTAAGGTTAGGGGTTTAGGTTAAGGTTAGGGTTAAGTTTAGGAGTTAGGTTAAATTAAGGTTAGGTTAGGGGAAGGGTTAGCTAAAAGGGTAAGGCAATTAGACAGTGTCATAACTCTCAATATTCTTGAGGAAGTTGACTATATTACAGTGTCTGATGGCTCTACATAGGTAGCCCTATTCTTATAGATTATGTTCATCCCAGATAAATCACATGGGGTGTCTATCTTCTTGTAATACAAACCCCTATTAGGATCTGCAGTGACTGGACCGAGGCCAGTGAATGATAAGAAACAGTTGGCTCCAGGCTACTTTACTGTAGGCTTACAGTTGAAGTCGGAAGTTTACATACACCTAGGTTGGAGTCATTAAAACTAGTTTTTCAACCACTCCACAAATGCCTTGTTAACAAACTATAGTTTTGGCAAGTCAGTTAGGACATCTACTTTGTGCATGACACAAGCAATTTTTCCAACAATTGTTTACAGACAGATTATTTCACTTATAATTCACTGTATCACAATTCCAGTGGGTCAGAAGTTTACATACACTAAGTTGACTGTGCCTTTAAACAGCTTGGAAAATTCCAGAAAATGATGTCATGGCTTTAGAAGCTTCAGATAGGCTAATTGACATAATTTGAGTCATTTGAGGTGTACCTGTGGATGTATTTCAAGGCCTACCTTCAAACTCAGTGCCTCTTTGCTTGACATCATGGGAAAATCAAAAGAAATCAAACAATAGTACGCAAGTATAAATACCATGGGACCACGCAGCCGTCATACCGCTCAGGAAGGAGACGCTTTCTGTCTCCTAGAGATTAACGTACTTTGGTGCGAAAAGTGCAAATCAATCCCAGAACAACAGAAAAGGACCTTGTGAAGATGCTGGCGGAAACAGGTACAATAGTATCTATATCCACAGTAAAACGAGTCCTATATCGACATAACCTGAATGGCCGCTCAGCAAGGACGAAGCCACTGCTCCAAAACCGCCATAAAAAAGCCCAAGTTAAACAATTTAAAGGCAATGTTACCAAATACTAATTGAATGTATGTAAACTTCTCACCCACTGGGAATGTGATGAAAGAAATAAAATCTGAAATAAATAATTCTCTCTACTATTATTCTGACATTTAACATTCTTAAAATAATGTGGTGATCCTAACTGACCTAAGACAGGGAATTTTGACTTGGATTTAATGTCAGGAATTGTGAAAAACTGCATTTAAATGTATTTGGCTAAGGTGTATGTAAACTTCCGACTTCAACTGTATATATATATATATATATATATATATATATATATATATATGTGTGTAAACATTTAATGGTTATTAAAATGTAGTATTCTGTGATGATAATATATACAGGATAGGGGGCGCCACAGCGCATTTTGGAAAAAAATTCGTGCCCATTTTCAACGGCCTACTAATCAGACTCAGAAGCTAGGATATGCATATAATTAATACCTGTGGATAGAAAACATCCTAAAGTTTCTAAAACTGTTTGAATGGTGTCTGTGAGTATAACAGAACTCATATGGCAGTCAAAACCCCGAGACCGATTGAACCAGGAAGTGGAATTCTGAATTGTGGACTCAACTTCACGTCGTCGCCTATTATTAACACCGTGAGATATCGTTTATTGAGCACTTTCTATTGCTTCCACAAGATGTCGCCAGTCTTTACAAAGTGTTTTGAGCCTTCTACTGTCGAAACTCAGTGAATGAGACGCGTTGGAAATTGGTCACAGCTGGAGGGCCATCACCATTATGACGCCGGCGCCCTGTCTACCCCCACCTTTGGAAACGTTTTGAAACACATTGAAATCGTCCCCCTCGAATCTTATTGGCTCTCTTGTTGAAACAGGCCCTGAAGATTTATGTTACACAACGTTTGACATGTTTGAACGAACCTAAATAAGAAAAAAATGCATTTTGTTGACAGAGTAGCCCCACGCACGTCGGAACTTTTGGTGCAGCCTTCAGAACGCGCTAACAACAACAAGCTAATGGAACATAAAGGATGAACTTTTTCGACCGAAAATACATCTGTTGTGGACCTGGGATTCCTGGAAGTGCTTTCTGATGAAGACAACTAAAGGTAAGGGATTATTGACAATATTATACAACATTAGATGTGATATGCGATTGTTCCAAGATGGTGCCGAACTGTATTTACTAGCTCATTTTCTGAGTATCGCATCCCCTTTTATCGCTAAGTGTGATTTACCCAGTAAAGTTATTTTTAAATCTGGTATGACAGGTGCTTTCAAGAGATATTCATCTATAAATCTTAGAATGACAATCTTACATTTTAAACATGTTTTCGAATAGTAATTGAGTAAATTGTAGCACTGTTTCATCGGATGCTTTTGACAGGAAAATAGTTAGTCAACGTCAGACGCCGATGTAAAATGCTGTTTCATATATAAATATGAACTTTATTGAACAAAAGAATGCATGCATTGTGTAACACGATGTTCTATGTGTGTCATCTGATTAAGTTTGTAAAAGGTTAGTGCTGCATTTAGCTGTTTTTTGGTTATTTGTGATGCATGTGGTTGGTCGGAAAATGGCTTTGTTGCTGCTTTTTACGATGAGTTTTGTTGATGATCAGTTACTTGAGAAGGAGACCAAGTCAAGACGCTGGACCAGGTGGATTCAGTTTATAGTAAGGCAGTTTATTATGAGACAAAGATATTTGGTAAAGCGTGCACGGACTCGTTCGTTTAGCTCATAGGGAACTAGCAGAAGAGAGCCCCGAAACATAGTGTGCGTTTAATTTATACAATGAAATAACAGTGTGTTGACGTAGGTTGAGTCTAGTCGGTCCGCTCTCCTGGCTGGTCGATGAGTGGAGGGACGGTCCATTCTCCGGGTGATGGCGACTTCCCATTGGCCCTTGGCAATGTCCTTTGTCCTCTGAGTCCAGTACCCCTAAGTGTGTGTGTGTGTGTGTGTGTGTGTGTGTTTGTTTCTGCTAAGTCATGTCTGGGTGGTTGCGATAGTCATGGGATGTTGTTTTCGACACCAGTGGTCAGTGCGTGTGTCTAGGGCGCTTCCCTTTTTGACATGTTGTGTGAGTGCTTAAGTCAGCCATCTGTTTCTGGGTGTACTCGTGATTAGTATCAGTTGGTTGCTCAATGTGTCTCTGGAGTTTTGTTGTGTACTGTTGTGAAGCATGTTGTGCAAATGCCCTCCTTATATATCATTAGGATATCATTAGGTAAAACGTTAGATTATCTTCATTACAAATCCCCCTCTTCACGTCTGCAAGACGTGACAAAGAAAATGGGAACAAGCTGCAGCAAAGCGGTAGTGAAAACAAACAAACGGAAGTACACAAATTTGTCAGAGACAAATTTTGTGAGTCCCCCTCTTCACGTCTCACAAGAGACGTGAAAACTAAGCTATTCGAATGCATACGCGGGTTCAGTGTCTTCCACCTGAAGCAAAGGAAACATTTGGCCCTTATCAGCCTGACCGGGGTCAATAGCGGTGGTTATCAGCCTACTAGCAAGAGTACGAGCGCATGGAATGCAACAGCATCCACAAAGAACGAGTATTGCGACAAAGACGGAAAAAGAGACCAGTACAGACGAGACCAGCATTTTATATCGCTGTCACCAATCATACCCGGTTTCAGCTACAAGATTTGCCCATGTCCAATCCTGGAGCCCTCCCCTTGTTATATACCAATTGAAGCTCGCGTACTCCATTGTGTGGCCCCCGTCATTTCTAGCCCTTCCTAAGGTTCCCCACGGAAGCGTAACAGTGGTAGTTCCATTGGAGGGCACGCATAAGGTGGTGCTCCTAACTTGTGTTGGAGTGCATGATTTGTCAGTGGTGACAGTGGTGCGTTTGTGGATCCCGTGGTTTGTGGAATGTATGGTACTGTTAACTGTGGGTGGGTGAGTGAGCTGTTGTACTAGCCATGTGAGAGTTCCTAAGGATACTCCAGTGATGATTATGAAAATAACAAACAGGGGAGCTGATATCCCCAGCCTCTCCCAGGGAGGAAGGTACCCCGACCCTGGGCGTGGCGCCTTAGGACTTGGAAAAGGGAGCTGTGGCCCCATTTTCCTCGTCTAAGGGTTCAGTGGTTGGAATCGAATTTATGTAGGGCGCGTAAGTCGGCCCTGGTTTCAGTCAAAGTTCTGAAAGGGGTTGGGGCTGGAGTGCAGTGTGTAAGGTGGTGCCAAGGCGCTCCTGATTTACCTTTGACCTGGACAGAGTGTGAAGTAACTTCCTTCACTTCGTACGGTCCAGTCCACCCGGGTTCCAGCCACTTTCTCTTGTGGACTTTGACCCTCACCCAGTCCCCAACTTTTACCTTCAGTGCTGGCGAGTCTCCCAACAGCTACCCCTCTTGGACCTTGCGGATCTGTGTGGAGAGAGCTGCAGAAAGTTCCGTCAGTTTTCTCACATATTCAGACATTACAATTTGTTGTACATCAAGGGCGGGCATATGACCTCCCTCCCTTGGTGGACCAGGCATGAAGGGTTTGATTGGCGCGTTTCACGAGGCCCTGAGATTGGGGCCTGTACACCGACCCAAATTTGTGTACAATCCCGAATCTCTCCTCCACCTGTCTCAGGTGCTTGTTACTGAAATGGGACCCGTTGTCGGATTTACGACTGACTTGGCATCCTCTCGTGCCGTTGGTATTGCTTCCACCCACCTAGAAAATCTATCTACTATTACCAAAAGGTACCTTTTTCCACCCACCACGTTATCTGGCCCCATGTCGGTGTAATCTATGCTAATGTCCTGGAAACAGGCGTTAGGGACTGGAAAAGAGCCCATAGGCGTTTGATAGGGCTTCTTGGGGTTATAAGCAAAATAGGTCAGTCAAGTCTTTTAGTCAATTCTTTCAGATTGTTCTTTCAGATTGTTCTTTCAGATTGTTCATCAGATTGTTCACCAGACCACCACTTTCCCCCTCTTGTTTCTGGAACAGGATTCCTTTTCAGAAACACCCAGGTGTTGTTAGTTCAGCTAGCAGAGTTCACCACAGTGGTGCCGGGTGGGTGGTGGGGTAGGCCATGGGTAGCTGCAGCTGTTGTTGCATCATTTGGGAGACCGTCTTCTCTATGACTTGTGAGAGATCCTCCGGTTTCTTTGGTTTCTCACCTTCCTGGGCCTCTTTCAGTTGGAGCTTCAACAGCTGGATTTGAAGGGACTGGACCTGTGTGTCCGCTCCTCCCTTGTCTTTGTTATATTGGGTGAGGTGGTGATGCGTGTGCGAGTTGAATTGTGGTAGGGGAAGTGCCATTAACCCTACTGTGTTTCTGAGTTTCACTTTAACTTCTCCAGGACATCCATTCACCACCATTTCTTTCCACATGCTGAGTGTGGTTTCTGTGTGGTCATATGGTTCTTCATGGACAGTCCTCCACGTGGTCTTGGCCCTGTCCAGGTAGGCTGCTGGTTGCTCTCCTGGAGTGATAGTGAAAGAGGACAGGGTAGCATGGTTCCTCTCAGTGGGATACGCCCGACGCAACACCTCCCACAGCACCTGTCGTATGTCCCCCAGTGGTGCAGTAGGGGGCGTGCCGTTCAGATCTGCCTTTTTTATGAGAGATGTCATGGTGCCATGGTCCGTTGCTCTGGCCAGTAGCGCTTTCATGTCCCTTAGGCATAGGCGTAGTCCTGAGGTGAGGGTCTGGAGCTGCAGCAGCCATGCCGAGGCTCCTCCGTGCAGGCTGGGGAGTTGTTCCATGAGGGTGGTCAAGTCTGTCATCTTCCATGGCTGGTATTCTTCATAGCGAGGGTCTGCAGCGGGCCTGAGTGGCAGCTGCATGGCAGAGCCATAACCCCCTCTATGGTCCCAGTGTTCCCTTGATGTCACTCCTCTCTCTCTCAATTCTTCCAGGCGGACTGATCTTCTGACCTGTTGTAGTAGGTCTGTCACTTTCCCTGTCATCACTCCTTCTACATGAAAAGCGCCTCCATCCCTGTCCGCTTTTTCCAGTAGTGTTTTAGCCAGGGTGATGGACTCGTTTACCTGTCTCTGCTGGTTGACAATGTCCATGCTGGCTGGGGTGTGTCTGGTCCCTCCCTCATCGTCCTCACAAGGTAAGTTTCCCTGAGAGGACCAGCCTCCTCCGCAGGACAGTGGGGTGTGAGAAGGGCGCCTAGTGTAGTAGTCGGGGTTAGGGGTAGAGGAAAACTGGGTTCTTCCGCCTCCAATCATGTCAGAAAGTGAGGTCGGGCCCCCTTCTTTTGCCTCACAGGTCTGCACCTCCTCACAGTCAAGGTGTCCACCATGTATGCCCATGCTTACGGTTCCGGACAACTCGCCTCCTTTGACGGAGAATACTGGAGCTTGTATTGCGGGTGAAGCAGGAGACGGTGCCGATCGGAATGGGTTTAGGGATTTTCCCCCTTGGGGTTGTCCAAATGAATAAGGAAGGGGTGGCTGGGTTATTTCTTTTGGCACCTCTGGGTATAGTGGAGCAGACGCAACTGCGGCGTCTGCGCCTTTGGTCGGTTCTGTGTTGAGGTCAGTCGTTGCTGTCGTCACTATCCCCATCATGTCTGGTTTCTTATATGGTAGGGCCCTTCTAGTCTCCTCTATTGCCCAGGTCCCTATTCTCAACTCTGCCTCTGCTTTCTCTCTGTTCTTGGTCCCTTCCTTCTTAAACATGTGGTTCCTGTTTCTGTCCTTTTCACTTTCTATTCCCTTCTCCACTGCTTCCTTCAAACCTTCCACCATCACTACCAATTGTCCCTTTGTCGGGGCCCCTCCGCTAAAATAACCTGCCTGTGTCCATCTCAACTTTACTTCCTCCCACACTTTCCTTATTCCTTTATAATGTTCCTTTCCCCCCGCTCTATCCTGTATCTTCTGATCTAAATATTAGCTAAATTTAAGTTTGGTTGGTGGAATGGTTGCCATTTTGTTACCCACACTAATGTCCCTCTATCTTTGTATACTTAGCCCGTCGTTGGTCAAAACCAGCGATGTATTCACGGTGCTGACACAGACTTATCTCTGGTGCCCCACCCTCGTAGACAAAGTGTCGGAAATTATAATTTAATTTAATGAACTGCCTATAACATAGAAGCAGAATAATAACCACTTCAACCCTTATTAAGACAGTTGTTAATTGTATTGTTGAAATTTCCCAGGACAATACCAACAGCACGGCGGCTGACCACAATTCACTCAATAATTCTTAACAATTATACAAATAAAATTACATTGAATGAAAGGAGACCTGTGAAACGCTCAATCAGTTCTATAATATTTCCAAATTATCCGACTGTATATTGGCGCTCCTAACTGATGACTACTTCAGTTGTCCCAATCTCACGGATATTTCCAGGTTAATTTACATGCACCCGACTGTGTATTGGCGCTCCAGACTGAGAGTCACTTCAGTCTGTCCCAATTTCACGGAATGCACAATCCCAATGTATCTGACTGTATATTTATGTCAACAACTAAACGCCACTTCAGCCGGACAAAAACTCACAGATACATGTTGCCAATCCCAGTTTGCTGACGCTACTTGAGTAGTTATACCGATCCCAATTCAATTGACGCTACTCGGTTGTCGATCCCAGTTATACTGACGCGACTCGACTAATTCTACCCAATCCCAGACTTACTGACGCTACTTAGTTAGTTATACCGATCCCAATACAATTGACGCTACTCGGTTGCCGATCCCAGTTATACTGACGCGACTCGGCTAATTCTAACTAATCCCAGTTTTTCACTGACGCTACTTGGCCCTAACGAGATCAATCCCAGTATTACTGACGCGACTTGATCTGATTACCAATCCCAATGTGATCAATCCCAGTTCTGACGCTACCTAGTCAACCTTTACTTGACCAGTCCCAGGTACACTGACGCGACTTGATCACAATTCAGGCATAAAACACCAAATATCCTTGTACTCAGCCTTGACATTTGATTATACACTTTCATGCAATATTAACAGTAATTCATACTCACGCCCAGTACTACTGATCAAAATTTGGATAAAGACTATAATACAATATGCAGATTTTGTTTTAACAGGCTCTGCTTACCTTTTTTTGTCGAGCTCGTTGATCAGTTTCCCGGGGCAAGCAGAATCGCCGATGACTCCTGCGGACAGGTCACCCGTCCTTACGAGATTGTCCCGGACTTGTCTCCTCTCACATCAACCATTAATGGACCGAATTCAGGAGTTTGAAACCATCCACTGCTACCAAGTTTTGTTGATGATCAGTTACTTGAGAAGGAGACCAAGTCAAGACGCTGGACCAGGTGGATTCAGTTTATAGTAAGGCAGTTTATTATGAGACAAAGATATTTGGTAAAGCGTGCACGGACTCGTTCGTTTAGCTCATAGGGAACTAGCAGAAGAGAGCCCCGAAACATAGTGTGCGTTTAATTTATACAATGAAATAACAGTGTGTTGACGTAGGTTGAGTCTAGTCGGTCCGCTCTCCTGGCTGGTCGATGAGTGGAGGGACGGTCCATTCTCCGGGTGATGGCGACTTCCCATTGGCCCTTGGCAATGTCCTTTGTCCTCTGAGTCCAGTACCCCTAAGTGTGTGTGTGTGTGTGTGTGTGTGTGTTTGTTTCTGCTAAGTCATGTCTGGGTGGTTGCGATAGTCATGGGATGTTGTTTTCGACACCAGTGGTCAGTGCGTGTGTCTAGGGCGCTTCCCTTTTTGACATGTTGTGTGAGTGCTTAAGTCAGCCATCTGTTTCTGGGTGTACTCGTGATTAGTATCAGTTGGTTGCTCAATGTGTCTCTGGAGTTTTGTTGTGTACTGTTGTGAAGCATGTTGTGCAAATGCCCTCCTTATATATCATTAGGATATCATTAGGTAAAACGTTAGATTATCTTTATTACAACTCCTCTAACATAATCTAATGATTTGCTTTTCCTGTAAAACCTTTTTGAAATCGGACGACGTGGGTTGATTCAGGAGAGGTGTATCTATAAAACGAAAAACTTTTTATTTTTTTTATTTTTTTCAAATTATTAAATTTTGTTATGCTAATGGCGATATGATTTTTCGCTGGATTTTGATCCCGCTGACGGGATGAGACGCTGAAGAGGTTTTAAACAATTCAAAGGCAATGTTACCAAATACTAATTGAGTGTATGTAAACTTCTCACCCACTGGGAATGTGATGAAAGAAATAAAATCTGAAATAAATAATTCTCTCTACTATTATTCTGACATTTAACATTCTTAAAATAATGTGGTGATCCTAACTGACCTAAGACAGGGAATTTTGACTTGGATTTAATGTCAGGAATTGTGAAAAACTGCATTTAAATGTATTTGGCTAAGGTGTATGTAAACTTCCGACTTCAACTGTATATATATATATATATAAAGTATTTGATCCCCTGCTGATTTTGTACGTTTGCCCACTGACAAATAAATGATAAGTCTATAATTTTAATAGTAGGTTTATTTGAACAGTGAGACACAGAATAACAACAAAAAAATCCAGAAAAACGCATGTCAAAAATGTTATAAAATGATTTGCAATTTAATGAGGGAAATAAGTATTTGACCCCTCTGCAAAACATGACTTAGTACTTGGTGGCAAAACCCTTGTTGGCAATCAGAGATCAGACGTTTCTTGTAGTTGGCCACCAGGTTTGCACACATTTCAGGAGGGATTTTGTCCCACCGTCTTTGCAGATCTTCTCCAAGTCATTAAGGTTTCGAGGCTGACTTTTGGCAACTCGAACCTTCAGCTCCCTCCACAGATTTTTTTATGGGATTAAGGTCTGGAGACTGCCTAGGCCACTCCAGGACCTTAATGTGCTTCTTCTTGAGCCACTCATTTGTTGCTTTCGCCGTGTGCTTTGGGTCATTGACATGCTGGAATACCCATCCACGACCCATTTCAATGCCCTGGCTGAGGGAAGGAGGTTCTCACCCAAGATTTGACGGTACATGGCCCCGTCCATCGTCCCTTTGATGCGGTGAAGTCCCCTTAGCAGAAAATCACCCCCAAAGCATAATGTTTCCACCTCCATGTTTGACGGTGGGGATGGTGTTCTTGGGGTCATAGGCAGCATTCCTCCTCCTCCAAACACGGAGAGTTGAGTTGATGCCAAAGAGCTCCGTTTTGGTCTCATCTGACCACAACACTTTCACCCAGTTGTCCTCTGAATCATTCAGATGTTCATTGGCAAACTTCAGACTGGCATGAATATGTGCTTTCTTGAGCAGGGGGACCTTGTGGGCGCTGCAGGATTTCAGTCCTTCACGGCGTAGTGTGTTACCAATTGTTTTCTTGGTGACTATGGTCCCAGCTGCCTTGAGATCATTGACAAGATCCTCCCGTGTAGTTCTGGGCTGATTCCTCACCGTTCTCATGATCATTGCAACTCCACGAGGTGAGATCTTGCATGGAGCCCAAGGCCGTGGGAGATTGACAGTTCTTTTGTGTTTCTTCCATTTGCGAATAATCGCACCAACTGTTGTCACCTTCTCACCAAGCTGCTTGGCGATGGTCTTGTAGCCCATTCCAGCCTTGTGTAGGTCTACAATCTTGTCCCTGACATCCTTGGAGAGCTCTTTGGTCTTGGCCATAGTGGAGAGTTTAGAATCGGATTGATTGATTGCTTCTGTGGACAAGCTGAGATTAGAGCACTCCCTTTAAAACCTCTTCAGCGTCTCATCCCGTCAGCGGGATCAAAATCCAGCGAAAAATCATATCGCCAATTAGCATTAAAACAATTTAATAATAAAAAAATTTAAAAAATTATACTTTTTTTTTTTTTTATAGATACACCTCTCCTGAATCGACCCACGTCGTCCGATTTCAAAAAGGTTTTACAGGAAAAGCAAATCATTAGATTATGTTAGATGAGTCCATCGTAAAAAGCAGCAACATAGCCATTTTCCGACCAACCACTTGCATCACAAATAACCAAAAAACAGCTAAATGCAGCACTAACCTTTTACAAACTTCATCAGATGACACATCTAGGACATCATGTTACACAATGCATGCATTCTTTTGTTCAATAAAGGTCATATTTATATATAAAACAGCATTTTACATCGGCGTCTGACGTTGACTAACTATTTTCCCCTCAAATGCGTCCCGGGAAACAGTGCTACAATTCCCTAAATTACTATTCGAAAACTATTTTTTAAATTTATATTGTCAATCTAACATTTATAGATGAATATCTCTTGAGAACACCTGTCATACCAGATTTTAAATTAACTTTACTGGGTAATCACACTTTGCGATAAAAGGAGATGCGATACTCAGAAAATGAGCTAATAAACCGAGCTCGGCGCCATCTTGGAACAATCGCATGTCACATCTCATCTTGTATAATATTGTCAATAATCGCCTACCTTTAGTTGTCTTCATCAGAAAGCACTTCCAGGAATCCCAGGTCCACAACAGATGTATTTTCGGTCGAAAAAGTCCATCCTTCATGTTCCATTAGCCTGCTGTTGGTAGCGCGTGCTAGGGCTGTCTCCAAATGCTCCGACGTGCGCAGGGCTGCAGTTTCGGAAAAATGAGATTTTCCCGCCTTTAGGTTCGTTCAAACATGTCAAACATTGTAAAACATTAATCTTCAGGGCCTGTAACACCAAGAGAGCCAATAAGATTCGACGGGGACGGTTGCAGAGTGTTTTAAAAACGTTTCCAAAGGTGGGGGTAGACAGGGCCGCCGGCGTCATAATGGTGATGGCCCATCCCCTGTGACCAATTTCCAATGCGTCTCATTCACTGAGTTTCGACTGTATAAGGCTCAAACCACTGTGAAAAGACTGGCGACATCTAGTGGAAGCAATAGAAGTGCTCAATGAACCATTGTTAACGGTGTGATTAATAGGGAAAGATGAGAAGTCGAGTCCACAATTCAGAATTCCACTTCCTGTTTCAATCGGTCTCGGGGTTTTGACTGCCATATGAGTTCTGTTATACTCACAGACACCATTCAAACAGTTTTAGAAACTTTAGGGTGTTTTCTATCCATATATAATAAGTATATGCATGTCCTAGCTTCTGAGTTTGATTAGTAGGCCATTGAAAATGGGAACGAATTTTCTTTCAAAATGCGCTGTGGATCACCCTATCCTAGGGTATCCTCAAGAGGAGTGTGCTCCTAATCTCAGCTCGTTACCTGTATAAAAGACACCTGGGAGCCAGAAATCTTTCTGATTGAGAGGGGGTCAAATACTTATTTCCCTCATTAAAATGCAAATCATTTTATAACATTTCTGACATGCATTTTTCTGGAATTCTTTGTTGTTATTCTGTCTCTCACTGTTCAAATAAACCTACCATTAAAATTGTAGACTGATCATTTCTTTGTCAGTGGGCAAACGTACAAAATCAGCAGGGGATCAAATACTTTTTCCCCTCACTGTATTTGTTGTATATACATTTTTTTGTAAAATAATTGGAAAAAACAACAACATTTGGGCATATTTTTTACCTCTCTAGGCTAGGTGGGATGATAGCGTCCCACCTGACCAACATCCAGTGAAAGTGCAGGGTGCCAAATTCAAACTACAGAATTGTAAATATTTAACATTCTTGAAAATACACATGCAATATGACAAAATAAAGCTTAACTTCTTGTTAATCCAGCCGTGGTGTCAGATTTGAAAAAGGCTTTACGGCGAAAGCAAACCATGCGATTATCTGAGGACAGCACCCCACCATACAAATGCATAACAATCATTTTCAACCAGACAGGTGGTGACACAAAAGTTCAAAATAACGATATAATTCATGCCTTACCTTTGAAGATCTTCTTCTGTTGGCACTCCAATATGTCCCAGAAACATCACATAAACATAAGAAATGGTCCTTTTGTTCGATAAACTCCTTTTTTATATCCCCAAAATGTCCATTTATTTGGCGCATTTGATTCAGAAAAACACCGGTTCCAACTCAGCCAACATGACTACAAATTATCTAATAAGTTACCTGTAAACTTTGTCCAAACATTTCAAACAACTTTCCTAATCCATCCTTAGGTATCCTAAAACATAAATAATCAATAAAATTTAAGACGGAATATACTGTGTTCAATAGCGGATAAAATCAATGTGGAGCGAGCTACAGGTCGCGCGCCCCAAACAAAGGAGTCCACTTGGCTTGACTCTCATTCTGAATAGCCGTACTTCTTCACTTCTCAAAGGAAAAACATCAACCAATTTCTCAAGACTGTTGATATCTAGTGGAAGCCATAGGAACTGCAAGCAGGTCCCTCATAAATGTAGTTTACCATAGAAACCCATTGAAAACACAGTGAACTCAAAAAAAAAAATCCTGGATGGTTTGTCTTTGGGGTTTCGCCTGCCAAATAAGTCTGTTATACTCACAGACATAATTTTAACAGTTTTAGGAACTTTGGAGTGTTTTCTATCCAAATCTACCAATTATATGCATATCATAGCTTCTGGGCCTGAGAAGCAGGCAGTTTACTTTGGGCACGATTTTCATCCGGACGTCAAAATACCGCCCTCTATCCCAAAGAAGTTTTAATATTGCATAGTACAGTATTAAAATAATTATAACATGTTTAAAGGTCTGTACACTGAGCTGTTCAGTTGGTCAATATTCCTCTCCAGTGATTCCCCAACATTTTGTCAACATGGGATCCAACAAATGGATCAGATATCTTAGACCAATCGATCTTTATAGACATGTATCCATAACAAGGCCTAGGCGGCCCCTATAGTGTCCAAACATCACTCCAAAATTTCCAAAAAAATTATAAACATCTTAATTTTCATGCATATAACTATAACTCAAAAAGTACTTTTATTGTTATACATCTTTCACAAGAAGGATTTAGCCACTATATATCATCTACATAAATCAAAATTTAACATCCCTCTGGGGGCTCAAATTTTCCTAAATTACTAATAATTACTTTTAATAAAATCTATAATTTGACTTCGGGACTACTTATACTAAAATAACTGCTTTAATTAACCCCACATCAACATGTCCTTGGGACCATAACATGGAGGGTACAGCTTCTAACTCCTCTTCCGATCTCTCTCCCTTTGCCTTTCTTTCTCTTTGCCTTCTGCTCTCTATCTTGCTCTCCTCCTACCCCCCCCCCCCCCCCCCCCCCCCCCCCCAAACCATCAAGGTCACTTCGGGCTCAGCATAGTGCGGGGGAGTCCTTCTCCATCTGCCTTTCCTACTATCTGTCTGACGCTCTTTCTCTCTGTTCTTTCTTACGTGTCTTTTCTTTCCCATAACAGTCAGCGTCAAGTATGGTTTCTGTTTCCAAATATTGACTAACTGTTTCACTGTCTCCCTGTTTGCACTAGACATGATGATTTTAGAAAAAATCAACATGTCTATAGTAGTAATCTCTAAGATTATTACATAGTTGATGAAGTTTATCTCGATACTCTCAATGATCCTGGATCACCACAGATGCCGTATATCCCTGCCAACTTTCTACTATTTAAATAAAAATCTTCTAATAATTAAATAAAACTAAAATGAATGCTAAACATAGCATATGTTTTATCTGTACTAATGAAATCTCTCCTTCGGGAGTCCACTGTATTTTATTTAACAATAACATGGGTTAATCTTAAATCAGTCCCATCAATAATTTAATATATGTTGCATAGTGTGGGATCCATTATCTACAGTAATTTGCCATCCCTAAGAACTGTAACATATTTCTTTTCATAATTAATTTTAACGCTTATAAAATCACTGTTTTTCTATCTTTATCTACTTCCTTGTCCTGTTGGCTTAGAATATGTCCTAAATACTTAACATAAGTCTACCATTATTAAAACGTATTCTTGCTAACTTTATAACCTTATTCAACAACAAAATATAATAATACTATTATATCAATTTCACAGCCTTGTTGTGTTAAATTTCTCACAAAAATATAATCTACATACAACAACAGCTAACTACCTAAGGGAGAATAAACTTGGAATCCAAACCATCAACCATCAACTATCTGGGTGAACAAAAATGTAAGAAAAACTAATTTACCAAATCAATCACAGAGAAATATCTGCTATCTAATTTTACCAAATTTAGGAAAGTGCTAGAATCAGGGACGCAAGAAACTCTTAAAATAATACTTCTATTTACTCCTTATAAGTCCAGCACCATTCTCTATCCCACTAAGGGTGGAGCCTTTTGGACTAAAAACATGGACAAGTTTCAAAAAACATCTTCTCCTCCAATAATAACATCATTATCCATTATTTAATTAAACATAGGTATAATCCCTGCTATTACTTCTTGTTTCAATAAATACTGCCTTCAATAAGGTCAATAAAATAATTTAGGAGTAACAGTTACAGGTAAAACTCCTTTAATAAATCCCACATCTGTCACTCCTTTTAACCATAGCATCTCCGGTATTCCTGTGTCTAGCTTGAAACTTTCTCTCTGCTCTCTGCTATCGCTCTCGTTGTCTCTGTCTCTCTCTCTATCTATCTTGCTCTCTGTCTCTCTATTTTGCTCTCTCCATCTCTGCTCTCGCTCTCTCTGTCTCTCTCTTTCTCTCAGAATTTAGAGATAATTACTATTGTGACTTTTGATAAGTTAGTAGGTCTCACACGTGAGCGAATTATCATTTTTGTGACTCTCGACTGATTAATATATCTATCTCTACAATAGACTATTAGGTCTCACGTATACGAGTTACCGCTTCTTATGACTGTACAATTTATATTTTTTTAAATGCATGAAATGAAATGTATGCATTCACTACTGTAAGTCGCTCTGGATAAGAGCGTCTGCTAAATGACTAAAATGTAATTGTAATAAACCTATCTCACACGCACATAATTTTTCCCCTGCTGATATCCTTCTTGAAACTTTCTCTCTCTCTTTCTCTGTTCCTTTATCACTTTCTTCTTTCTTTACACTTGCCTTCTTTCCTTCTTTTCCCGGGCTTCAGACAGCCACACCCTGGCTGAATCTAACCCTTGACCTGCTGCTTCCCTTGATTATCTACATACGTCTTATGTATCTGCTTTATCATAGGACGTATGTAGATACGAACTATGTATCTACTTTATCATAGTTTCTAGTTTATCTACATACATCTTATGTATCTGCTTTATCATAGTTTCTAGTTTATCTACATACGTCTTATGTATCTACTTTATCATATCTACTTTATCATAGTTTATCTACATCTAGGCGCCCTTCAAAACCATACTTCTTCCTCGACTTAGGTACAGTTTACATGCACTTCTATTTAACCATATATTTCAGTTTGTCTACGTCTAGACTCCCTACAAAACCATACACGTGTCTTTAGATTCCATATATCTCTCGTCCCCGGTTAATTCCGAGACCTCCTTTGAGGATTAACCTCCCATCGTTAGTAAACCCTCTCCTTTGTTCTCTTCTTGGAACTTAGAATAATTATTGTTATGACTTTTGATAGATTATTAGGTCTCACATATACGGGTTAAACAATTATACAACCATTATGCCGTTCCTTATGACTCTCGACGGATTAATATATATATATATATATATATATATATATATCTCACATGCCAATAACTATGCCTCTGCTGATATCTCTTGACTGTCTTAGACCACCTCACTATCAGAACTAGTTTATATTGGTAATGGCTTTAACTACCTTGAGTCATCGCGGACCCACTTACATTTGTTGATTTTCCGGCCTCCGGCCTCCCCATGCTTTATATTTATTCAGATACTCATGCCTCAAACTTTCTCGAAATAAACGCCGAAAAACGGTATACCGAACAAAAATCCTTCTGGATTTTTTGTGGTAATTATCCTTTCTTCAATAGTTTAAAATACCTGTTTGATTTTTACATCTGGCCTCCCCCCGCTTTATATTTATCTAGATACTTTGTTACTTTTGAACTTTCTCTATATAAACTTCTAAAAATGGTATACCGAATGAAAATCCTACTGGACTTTAGTGATTATCACCTTACCTACACAAGATTTATAACGATGTATACGTCTAATGCAAGTTTAGATCCTACCCCCAAAATCCATGAATAAAGACTATTTTATCTAATGAAGGTTTCGGATTAAATAAAGATTACTGACCTTATTCTTGCAGCTGAGAATTCAATGTAGGTTGGATCTCGTCACCGTTCGCGGCGCGCGCCACCGGCCTGAAATGGGCCCTCAATTTCAGAGGTCAGGTCTTTATCTTACGGATCTCTGATCCGCCCGTGCACGGTTTTCAGCACTCCCATGGGACGACAGAAACAGGTATTGAGATCCGGCTCGAAGGACCAGGTTGTCACGATAATTTTTATCCCAATGGTTGAACTCAACTATCACTCAAGCTTTGTCTATTTCCCCAGAGGTCGTAAATCTCAGGTTAACCTGTTGGGTCTAGGGGGCAGCATTTGCACGTCTGGATAAAAAAAATGTACCCGATTTAATCTGGTTACTAATCCTACCCAGTAACTAGAATATGCATATACTTATTATATATGGATAGAAAACACTCTAAAGTTTCTAAAACTGTTTGAATGGTGTCTGTGAGTATAACAGAACTCATTTGGCAGGCAAAACCCTGAGACATTTTCTGACAGGAAGTGGATACCTGATGTGTTGTATTGACTTTAAACCTATCCCTTTAAACCTATTGAAAAACACAGGGGCTTAGGAATATTTTGGCACTTCCTATTGCTTCCACTAGATGTCACCAGCCTTTACAAAGTGTTTTGAGTCTTCTGGAGGGAGATCTGACCGAACAAGAGCCATGGAACGATGATGTCCCATTAGACACCTGGCGCGCGAGTTCATGTTGGGTACCCTCGTTCCAATACGTTATAAAAGAGTATGCATTCGTCCACCTTGAATATTATTCATGTTCTGGTTAAAAAAGGCCCTAATGATTTATGCTATACAACGTTTGACATGTTTGAACGAACGGAAATATATTTTTTCCCCTCGTTCATGACGAGAAGTCCGGCTGGCTTACATCATGTGCTAACGAGACGGAGATTTTTGGACATAAATGATGAGCTTTTTTGAACAAAACTACATTCGTTATGGACCTGTGATACCTGGAAGTGACATCTGATGAAGAGAATCAAAGGTAATGGATTATTTACATAGTATTTTCGATTTTAGATCTCCCCAACATGACGTCTAGTCTGTATCGCAACGCGTATTTTTCTGGGCGCAGTGCTCAGATTATTGCAAAGTGTGATTTCCCAGTAAGGTTATTTTTAAATCTGGCAAGTTGATTGCGTTCAAGAGATGTAAATCTATAATTCTTTAAATGACAATATAATATTTTACCAATGTTTTCTAATTTTAATTATTTAATTTGTGACGCTGACTTGACTGCCGGTTATTGGAGGGAAACGATTTCCTCAACATCAATGCCATAGTAAAACGCTGTTTTTGGATATAAATATGAACTTGATAGAACTAAAAATGCATGCATTGTCTAACATAATGTCCTAGGAGTGTCATCTGATGGAGATTGTAAAAGGTTAGTGCATCATTTTAGCTGGTTTTATGGTTTTGGTGACCCTGTCTTTGACTTGACAAAACATTACACACAACTCTTGTAAATGTACTGTCCTAACATACTCTAAATTTATGCTTTCGCCGTAAAACCTTTTTGAAATCGTAAAACGTGGTTAGATTAAGGAGATGTTTATCTTTCAAATTGTGTAAAATAGTTGTATTTTTGAAAAATTTGAATTTTGACATTTATTTGGATTCAAATTTGCCGCTCTTGAAATGCACCTGCTGTTGATGGAGTGCACCACGGGTGGCACGCTAGCGTCCCACCTAGCCCCAAGAGGTTAATAAAGAATTAGACAACGTCTCAGATTCTGCAATAGATCAATACTTTATTCAGAGAGTACTCTGACTTCAAAATGAGAACACAATCCTTTTATAACATACACACAAATGAACTCACATCAGTAGAAACTCCACCTCTCTTTAGCTGGGCTGTATTTTTCCACAATACTAACACATAGTTTCTCATTATCTTCTGCAAGCCTAGCCATTTCTAACATTTACTCCCCTACCTAGGTTGGGGAGGCCTCTTTCCTGTTATTGGTTTCAGAGTTCTCACAAGTCGTCAGTTTAGTTGGCCATGAGTGTCTCAACTATACCCAAATCATATTGTGAAATAGTAACACAATGGCCTAGTCACACACATTATTGAATTATGACTCTTAACAGATTTCATACAATTATATGGTTTCAGGATGGAATACTTTAGTCATTATCTTAAACATACAAATTATTCTATCATACATACATGCAGACACAGCATCATTCAAAGACTGGAATTTGATACTCCTGGCATTGGATATGACTGAAAAATTCTCTCAGACATTCATACCTGAACTGCACCTTTATTTGCCAAGGCAGAGTACGTGATCAGTGAATATATTAAATGTACAGGCTACAATGTGGGGATCACATGCATGGTAATAACTACATGTATATATTACTTGCATCCTTGGCACAAAGTTATATTATATTCTACTCAATCCATAGGCTTCATTAATGTCATTCAGACTGTTTTGAAGTTGATACAACTGGCTATGATAGCGGAGGTTCATAGCTAGGTTCTGAACTAATATGTATACCAAACATTTGAGTCCATACATAGATTGGCTAGATAGCTAGCTACACATCCATAGGCATACAGGTATTGTTATCCTCCACTGGAGAATAAGCAAACACATATCTAGCTACGTTATTTCATCTAACTGCATTGCATGGCAAATATCAGCAAGGCAAGCTTACAAAATTATACATTCAAATTGCAGTAAATGCTTTAGGTATCTAGATTCTTTACATCTACTGTTCACAAGACGACTGCCTGGTTTGCTGGTTGTTTCAGGAGTCCCTAAAACAAACAACCAGAACTACAATTTCACAACACCCATAAAGCTAGCCAGCTAGCTTTCGTAAATTAACTTGATGATAAAAAAATATGCATTATCGTTTGTCTCTACATTAACTAACATATTCCTGTCAACTGTAATTTCTTTGCATGATTCGTTATGACATTATAATCACATACATTTGCTTCCATCCTAGTATTTTTGTCAGCAATCTTTGCTGAAGAAAGTCTCCAGCCTTGGGTCGCATAGCGACAAATTCTTCATGGGAACCACTCGATATGATTTGTCATCGCCCAGCGGTCGCCGCTGGGTGATGAAGGTCCCCCGCCCTCTCCGCTTCTTACCGCTTTCCTTCCATTGAAATGAACGGGAAGCGGTGTTTCAGCACACGGCATCCTGTGCTAGTGTATCAAGCCCCTCACGCAGCTGCCAAACTGAGCAGAGACACCACTCCTAAGCAGAGAGCTCACTGAACAGAGTGTGCAGTTGCACTTGGCCAAAATCAATTCCAGTAATTAATGAAATAATTATAAATGTACTCTGACACCATGCAATCCACCAGGTCTGCGACCCACTTTGGGTCAAGACGCACACTTTAAAACCTGTTGAGGACAGACATTCCGCTAGCGGAACGCCTAGCCAACATCCAATGGAACAGCAGGGTATACAAAACCTCAAAAATCGAATAATTTCAATTTCTCAAACATACGACTATTTTACACCGTTTTAAAGATACACTTCTCCTTAATCCAACCACATTGTCCAATTTCAAAAAGGCTTTACAGTGAAAGCAAAACATTAGATTATGTTAGGAGAGTACATAGACAAAAATAACCACACAGCCAATTTCCAAGCAAGGATATATGTCACAAAAACCCAAAACACAGCTAAATGAAGCACTAACCTTTGACGATCTTCATCAGATGACACTCCTAGGACATCATGTTACACACAACATGTATGTTTTGTTCGATAAAGTTCATATTTATATCCAAAAACAGCATTTTACATTGGCGCATGATGTTCAGAAAATGTATTCCCACCAAAAACTTCCAGTGAATTTACAAAAATACTCATCATAAACGTTGACAAAATACATAACAATTATTTTAAGAATTATAGATACAGTACTCCTTTATGCAACCGCTGTGTCAGATTTTAAAATAGCTTTACGGAGAAAGCACATTTTTCAATATTCTGAGTACATAGCTCGCCATCACAGCAAGCTATACAGACCCCCGCCAAGTTCGGGGTCACCTAAACTCAGAATTAGTATTATAAATATTCTCTTACCTTTGCTGATCTTCGTCAGAATGCACTCCCAGGACTGCTACTTCCACAAGAAATGTTGTTTTTGTTCGAAATAATCCATATTTATGTCCAAATACCTCCGTTTTGTTCGTGCGTTCAGGTCACTATCCAAAGGCACCCATTTGTAAGTCGCTCTGGATAAGAGCGTCTGCTAAATGACGTAAATATAAATGTAAAGGCATAATGCGCGAGCGCAATTCGAGACACAAAAGTCAAAATGTTCCATTACCGTACTTAGAAGCATGTCAAACATTGTTTAAAATCAATCTTTATGGTATTTTTAACGTAAAAATGCGATAATATTCCAACCGGACAATAGCGTATTCATTCAAGGAGAAAAAGAAGGAACAGCGTGCTCGCGGGACCGCGCATATCCAATCCCTTTGTCCCCAGGCAGTCCACTCAGTGACTGAGCTCCTATACTCTGCCCGGTTACAGGAGACAGATGAAACAACTTTCTGAAGGCTTTTGACAGCCAATGGAAGCCTTAGGAAGTGCAACGTGACCCCACAGACACTGTAGTTTTGAAAGGGATTAGAAAGAAGAACTACAATTCTCAGATCCTCCCCTTCCTGGTTGAATTCTTCTCAGGTTTATGCCTGCCATATGAGTTCTGTTATACTCACAGACACCATTCAAACAGTTTTAGAAACTTCAGAGTGTTTTCTATCCAAATCTAATAATATGCATATTCTAGTTTCTGGGCAAGAGTAGTAACCAGTTTAATTTGCGTACGTTTTTCATCCAGCCGTGAAAAAACTGCTCCCTATCCTCAATTAAGAAAGGCTGGTATACAGTAATCATATGCCTATGAACCAAAGTTATACTGTTAGCACTGAGGCAGTGTGCCCTAGTAGGAAGTCACCCTCACCCTGCACTATCAGCTCCAATATAATAACATTGACATGTCTCCTTCTGATAAGGATCCCAGAAAAGTGCTAAAAATAGCCCACTTTAACACACAGTGCCTTCTGAAAGTATTCAGAACCCTTGACTTTTTACACATTTTGTTAAGTTACAGCCTTATTCTAAAATGTATTATATAAAACAAATTCCTCAATAATCTACACACAAAACCCCATAATGACAAAGCGAAAACAGGTTTTTAGAAATGTTATCAAATGTATTAAAAATAGAAAACAGAAATACCTTATTTACGTAAGTATTCAGACCCTTTTCTATGAGACTCTAAATTGAGCTCAGGTACATCCTGATTCCATTGATCATCCTTGAGATGTTTCTACAACTTGATTGGAGTCCACCTGTGGTAAATTCAATTGATTGGGCATGATTTGGAAAGGCACACACCTGTCTATATAACATCCCACAGTTGACATTACATGTCAGAGCAAAAACCAAGCCATGAGCTCGAAAGAATTGTACGTAGAGCTCCGAGGCAAGATTGTGTTGAGGCACAGATCTGGGGAAGGGTACCAAAAACATTTCTGCAGCATTGTAAGTCCCCAAGAACACATTGCCCTCTTTCATTTTAAAATGGAAGAAGTTTGGAACCACCAAGACTATTTCCCAAGCTGATGAAACCAAAATTGAACTCTTTGGCCTGAATGCCAATCGTCACGTCTGGAGGAAACCTGACACCATCCCTACGGTGAAGCATGGTGGTGGCAGCATCATGCTGTGGGGATGTTTTTCAGCGGCAGGGACTAGAAGACCTATTAGGATCGAGACAATGATGAACGGAGCAAGTTACAGAGAGATCCTTGATGAAAACCTGCTCTAGAGCACTCAGGACCTCACACTGGGGAGAAGGTTCACATGCCAACAGGACAACGACCCAAAGCACACAGCCAAGACAACACTGGAGTTGCCCAGCCAGAGCCTGGCCTTGAACCCGATGGAACATCTCTGGAGAGACCTGAAAATAGCTGTGCAACAACGCTCCCCATCCAACCTGACAGAGCTTGAGAAGATCTGCAGAGATGAATGGGAGACACTCCACAAATACAGGTGTGCCAAGCTTGTAGTGTCATACCCAAGAAGACTCAAGGCTGTACAGAGTTCTGAGTAAAGGGTTTGAATACTTATGTAAATGTAATATATTTTTTAAATGTTTAAATAAGCAAACATTTCTAAAATGCTGTTTTTGCTTCATAATTATAGGGTATTGTGTGTGGATTGATGAGGGGAAAAAAAACAATTTAATACATTTAGAATAAGGCTGTAACATAACAAAATGTGGAAAAAGTCAAGGGGTCTGAATACTTTCCGTAGGCACTGTATGTAGCCTAAGAAACAAGGTTTATGAAATCAATAACTTGCTAATAACAAATGGCATTCATATTCTGACTATCTCTGAAACTCACTTAGATAATACCTTTAATGATACAGTGGTATCAATACATGTTTATAACATCTACAGAAAAGACAGATATGCCAATGGGGGCGGTGTTGCGGTCTATATTTAGAGCCACATTTTTGTAAAGCTTACAGAGGATCTCATGTTAAATACTGTTGAAGTCTGACTCTTTTGGGTAAAACACTGGGGTAAATCCTCATTTCAAACTCGCCTAAAACTCACCTAAGCCCATTCTTGTGGGTAGCTGCTATAGACCACCAAGTGCTAACAGTCAGTATCTGGGTAATATGTGTGAAATGCTTGATAATGTATGTGATATCAACAGAGGTATATTTTCTGGGTGGCCTTAATATTAACTGGCTTTCATCAAGATGCATACTCAAAAAAAGCTTCAAACTGTAACTAGTGCCTGCAACCTGGTTCAGGTTATCAGACAACCTACGAGGGTATTTAAAAACAGCACAGGAATTAAATCATCCACGTGTATTTATCACATCTTTACTAAATCCATCAGATGTCGTGTTCACAATATAGTATCCATATCTGGGAAAACCAAAGTTCCAAAGGCTGGGCCTAATATAGTGTATCAGAGGTCATACAATACGTTTTGTAGTGATTCCTATGTTGATGATGTAAAGAATATTTGCTGGTCTGTGCTGTGTAATGACGAGCAACCAGACACTTGACACATTTATGAAATTGATAATTCCAGTTACTAATAAGCATGCACCTATTAAGACAATGACTGTAAAAAATGTTAAATCCCTGTGGATTGGTGAGGAATTGAAAAATGATATGATTGAGAGGGATGAGGCAAAAGGAATGGCAAATAAGTTTGGCTGCACAACCGATTGGCAAACGTACAAAAAAAATTGAAATCATGTGACTAAACTGAATAAAAAGAAGAAGAAACTATACTATGAAGCAAAGATAAATTCTATAAAGAATGATGGAATGATAGTAAAAAGCTTTTAAATTACATTTTGGGCAAAAAGGCAAACTCTGCTCCATCATTCATTGAATCAGATGGCTCATTCATCACAAAACCCACTGATATTGCCAACTACTTTAATGATTATTTTTAAATCGGCAAGATTAACAAATTTAGGCATGACATGCCAGCAACAAACGCAGTCACTACACATCCAAGTATAATTGACCAAATTATGAAAGACAAGGATTGTAATTTTGAATTCCAAAAAGTGAGTGCGAAAGAGGTGAAAAAATGTCTATCAAAAATGACAAGACACCCGGGTCTGGCAACTTAGATGGAAAATTACTGAGGATAATAACTGTAGCTCTCTTCACGACAACAGACACAGGTTGGTTCCTTGAAACGGGCGTTTATTGCATTGCACGTCCTTTTCTCCGATGCATCCACGTCACGCCCGTTTCAAGGAACCAACCTGTGTCTGTTGTCGTGAAGAGAGCTACAGTGAGAACTCGTTGGCTGCTTGTCCTGAAAAGAGGTTCTTGAATCCTTAAAGTTCCTTGAAAGTCCCTTTACTGTCTTTCTTAGCCTCTGCCAGCAACAATTATGACTCAGACTAAGATCTGCTTAAGTTAGATTGCACACAGTGAATTAACAAATTCCGTAGCAGTAACACAACAGAGAAAGTTAGTTCCGGGATGGAACATAAAAACACAAACAATGGCCTAACGTTAATTTACCTGTTACATCACATTTAAATTCTTATCTATACATCAATAAATCATTTATTTATTTACTACATCAAATAAACCTTGAATTATGTATTAATCATGCATCGTGAACACAGCATCTATGTAACAACACTTACACTCCCACCAAATCACTCATTAACTTGGAATGTGGGATTTTCTTTTAAACAAAATTATGAAAATAATTAATAAAATGTTTTAAGTCTGAATGAACGTATGTGATTTAGTTAGCCTCTAGTAAGGTAACTAACTACCTTGTGAATAGGCCTTTCAAGGTGGACTGATCTAGTGTGTGGTTTTCCTTTACCAAGTGTAGTGTCACTGACTGGTAGCTTCAGCTTTCGCACCATGCCGTCTGCACTAGGATGAGCTTCTACAACCCTGGCAAGCTTCCACTCGTTTCTTGGTGAGCTGTCATCTTGTAGAATCACAATATCATCTACTTGTGAGTTTCGTGATTTTCTTTGCCATTTCTGTCGTTGTTGGAGGTTTAGCAGGGATTCTCGTTTCCATCTTCGCCAGAATTCGTTGGCTAGGAACTGCACTCTTCTCCACCTTTTGCACAGATAGAGATCTTCTTTGCAGAATTGTCCAGGAGGGGGCAGAATAATTGAAGATTTCATAGTTAGTATGTGGTTAGGAGTGAGAGGTTCTGGACCGGTGGGATCGTGAAGATGTTCAACACTTAGTGGCCTGCTGTTGATTATAGCCATTGTTTCATAAAGGAATGTTCTCAGAGTTGTGGTGTCGAGTCTGCTTGCGGACTTGTCGAGCATGGTAGTCAGAATGCTCCGAATCGTTCGAATTTGGCGCTCCCAGACTCCACCCATGTGACTTGCTGATGGGACGTTCATAACGAATTCACAACCAATTGCTCGTTGACGTTCTTGATCCATTCCCTTGAGCGACTCAAAAAACACTCTTTTAGCGCCCATGAAATTTGTTCCCCGATCGCATCTCAATTGGCGTACAGGTCCTCTGATAGCTACAAACATTCGAAGTGCATTTATGAATGCGTCTGTTGTCAAGTCGTCTAGTGTTTCAATATGCACTGCTCTGGAGCATAGGCAGGTAAACAACAATCCATATCGTTTTAATTCCTTTCTTCCTTCCTTTACGATGAAGGGGCCAAAACAATCAAGACCGCAGTAAGTAAAGGGAGGGGATGTCTCTGTTCTCTCACCCGGCAGATCTGCCATTTGTTGAACTTCTGTAGTTCTTCTGTATCTCCTACATTGTACGCACTTGTAAATGTGTGAGGAGACCATATTTCCGCATCCCAAGATCCATATTCCGTTTGCACGCAACTCGTTCATAGTCATGCCTCTTCCTTGGTGGTGTACACGCATATGATGAGGTTTGACGAGCAGGGCTGACACATGGGATTTCTTCGGAAGTATTGCGGGATGTTTTACGTCATGGTGCAATGCTGATTGGGATAGCCGTCCTCCCACCCTGAGGACATTGTTCTTGTCCAAGAAGGCATTCAATTGGTGTAACTTGTTGCACTTGTTCATGGTGTGTTCTTTCTGGAGCTTGATTTTATGGATGTCTTCAGTGAAGGCTTCTTCTTGCACCAGCTTGATAATGAAGATTTCCACTTTTCTTCTTTCTTCAAGGTTAGTTGCTTCATTCGTTCTTGGTTGTAGTCCTTTGAATTCCCTGACAAATTTCTGGAGCCTGGCGATGGCTCTCACTGCTCTGGACCAGTCAGAAAACTTAATGAAGCGATTCGCTATTGAATTCACTTCTTTCGTCTTGACTGCGTGGACATGGGCCTTGCGAAGCTCAGGGTCGGTTGTTTCTACTTCTCCCACCATTTCCTCTTCACGTGGAAGACTCCGCTGCCAAAGAAAGTCGGGTCCTTTCAGCCAGTTAGACTCTTTCAGCTGAACTGCACTTAGCCCTCTTGAGGCGTGGTCGGCTGGGTTATTTTCAGAGCTGACATATCGCCATTGTTCAGGGTTTGTGCTTGATCTTATGCGTTGGATCCGGTTTGCTACAAACGTGTGAAACCTTTTGGCGTCATTGTTCACGTAGCCAAGGACCACCTTTGAGTCCGTCCAGTAACACTCTTGCAGGTTTTCAATCTCGAGCTCTCTTTTGACGACATCACCATTACGGACTGAAGTCACAGCTGACGACAATTCAAGTCTTGGGATAGTCGTTAGTTTGGTAGGGGCTACTCTTGCCTTCCCCATGACAAGTGAGCAACTGATGTGTCCTGTTTCACTTATAGCTCGGAGATACGAACATGCACCATATCCATTGAGGCTTGCATATGAAAAGTTGTGAAGCTCGTATCGCTTGACCTCGCCAAAGCTTGATGAAAGGTAGCTTCTTGGGATCTTCAGGGCTGCAAGGTGAGGCAAATCTTTAAGCCATGACTCCCATTGTGGCAGAATGTGCTCGGGGAGATCTTCGTCCCAGCTTACTTTGTCTCTGCATAGCGTCTGAAGGATCTGTTTGCCAACTAGTATGAAGGGAGCCACAAACCCCAGCGGATCATAGACGGAAGCGACGGTTGAGAGAACACATCTCCTTGTCAGTGGATTTTCCTTAACTACGACCCTGAATTGGAATTCATCTGTTTCGACGCACCACTGAACTCCAAGTGCTCGCTCGATGTGAAGTTCTCCTAGGGCCATGTCTAGATCCTTGGTTTGGGCACGTTCTGCAAGTGGTATAGCGGCAATCACTTCTTTGTCATTGGACACGAACTTGTGCAGCCGAAGGTTTCCTGTTTTGCACAAGGCTCTTGACTCTTCCACCAAATGTATGGCTTCAGCAGGTGACTTTACGCTTATTAAGCCATCGTCAACGTAAACGTTTCTCTGGATGAACTTGATGGACTCTTCACTGAACCTTCCATGACCCTGCGATGCCAGATGCTTGAGTCCAAAGTTGGAGCAGCCAGGGGATGAAGCTGCCCCAAACAAGTGCACCTTCATTCTGTACACAGAGGGTTTGGAGTCTAGATCGCCTTTGTCCCACCAGAGGAACCTTAGGTAGTCTTGGTGTTCCTTTGCAACGTGAAACTGATGAAACATCTTTTCAACATCACACATAATGGCGACTGGACCTTTTCTAAATCGTCATAGCACTCCAACTAATGTGTTAGTCAGGTCTGGCCCGGTCAAGAGATGATCGTTTAGGGAGGTTTCTTGACAGCGTGCCGAACAGTCGAAAACCACACGGATCTTCCCAGGTTTGTGGGGGTGGTAGACTCCGTGGTGCGGAATGTACCATGCTGGTTGGTTATCGAGTTCAGGCTGTGGAACCTTCTCAGCATCTCCTCGGGTTATTATGTCATTCATGAAATGGACATAATCCTCATAATACTGCTTATTTCTCCTCAGTCGTCGCTCTAACGAGGTGAGCCTATGAACTGCACATCGTTTATTGTCTGGGAGATTAGGTTTGTCCGTCTTGAAAGGAAGTGGGAGTTCATAGTGGCCGTCTTCCTTCTGCCTTATACTTTCTTTCACTTTAAACAAGAAGAGAAGGTCTTCCTGAGAAACTGGGTTGTGATCTGCAGTGTGATCTGCGAAATCAGATTCGAGGACCTTGATTATGTCTGTTGGATTGATCTCTTTGACTTGAGTTTTGCACACAAAGTGTACTTCTCTCTTCAGCTCAACTGATGGCTGCAAGGCAGGTGTCACTTGTCGCACTATGATTCTGTGACTGGTTCCTATTGCATCACCGTAGTCACTTGCTTAACTCGAGCAGCCAACAATGCTCCAGCCGAGATCAGTTCGCTGTGCATATGGATGATTTTCTTCACCGGACAGGATCTCCCTTGGAAGAAGGGCTTGTTGACAGTTATAGCCGGTCAGAAGGCCTACTTCGCAATCCAGTGGTGGTGGAATCTTGTCTGCCAATTGTTCCAGATGAGGCCATTTTAGAGCTGTTTCCGCAGTTGGAATGTGCGACCTGTCTGCTGGAATGAATTCTTGTGTGAAAAGTGGTGGCAATGGGATCCTTTTCTTTAAGTTGTACCCTCGCACTTGTAGACTTGTCCGTTTCTGTCAGGGTATGACTGTTGACCTTGTAGACATTGTGGACAGCCGCAAACTGACATTCTCTTTGTTTGTGTTGAGGTCTTGGGCCACTTCATCTAGGATGAAAGTCGTATCGCTTTGCGTGTCTAAGAGAGCGTAGACGAGAACTTCTTGATCTGGCTGTTTTGTGGACGAGACCCAGACTGGTATGATTGAGGATGTTTGTGTGCTTAGGCCTTCTTGTATGACTCTGTTGGTAATTGCTGCTGCAGCTATTTCCTTGGTGTCTGCCCTGTGCTTTGAGTAGTCGTCTACCTTTGGAGGTGTCAACCTTTGATGTTCCCTGAACTTGTCATCATGCAAACATGTCGGGTGTCTCTTCTGACATCTTTCACACGTACTCTTGTTATCACATGTTCTTGAGTGATGACCGGTCTTCAAACATCCAAAGCAAAGCTTTTCTGCTTGCACAAACTTGACACGATCTTGAACTGTCTGTTCACTGAACTTTCTGCACTTGACGAGGACATGTCCTGTTCTTTTGCAAAAAAATGCATGATGGGATGTTGCTCTGTGTTGTGTTTGTGGACAGTGTCTTTGCTTGAATGGTTTGACTTCGTGGATGCTTTGGTTTCTCACTTTCCACACTCTTGAGCGCTTGTATTGAGGATATAGGATTGCAAGCGAGATCTGCTTCCTTTGATAGAAAGTCTACAAACACCTTGAATGGTGGGTACCCAGCGTTTGCTTGTCTGACTTCCATCGTTTTGCGGTTCCAACTGGATACCAGCCAATCTGGAAACTTCAGCAGAATCTTTTGACTCTCATTGCAGTCATTGAGAACTTCCAATGTCTTAATGTGGGGCATTGCAGCCTCGCAGCTCTTGAGGAAGTCTGCAAAGTCTCTTAGTTCACAACCATCCTTAGAGCTTATCTTTGGCCATCCATGCAGCTTGTCTCTGAAGGACTTCCCAATTATGAATGGGTCTCCGAAACGTTTTTGCAACAGCTACCAGGCTGAGTCGTATGCTGCTTCAGTGCATAGTGGGAAAAATCCTTCAACAGCTTTCTTTGCGGCACCACCTAAGTACTTTCTTAGGTAATACAGTTTTTCATTCTTTGGAATGTTTTTCCTGTCTATTAATGTTTCGAAAGATAGCTGCCAGTCTTTGAATTTCAAAGGATCTCCAGTGAATAATGCAGGCTCTGGTGTTGGGAGATGATTGGCACTTATAGCTTCTGCTAGCATGTTGACCAGATCAGAGCTGTTCTGCACTTGATGCATGGACACTGAAGTTGGTGGAGCTTGAGGTACCAATTGTGGACTTTGGGAACTAAGAGCTTGACTTGTAACTGGTAGAGGTTGAGGAATGAATGAGGGACTTGAGGCATATAGGGCTTGCGTTGTGACTGGTAGAGATTGAGGGCGGTCTGGAGGAACTGTGAGGTTAAGAACTTGAAGTTCTCCTGCTGGTTCAACATCATGCAGAAAGTCAGTGGTCTCAAAATTGTCTTCGACTTGATCGTAGACCTTTACTCGAGCTCTTGCAGCGTTCAACTTCTTCACTTCCTCTAGACATTCAATCTTTCTACGCTTGTCTTGCATTGCCTGTTGTCTGGCTAGGTTCTCAGATTCAAATTGTGTCAGCCGCTGTTTTCCTTCAGCCTCTAGCCTTTGAAGTTCTATCGCTTCCCTTTCTTGTTCATCCAACACTGCCAAAATCTCCTTGGATGCGGCAGCTTCAGCTGCAGCCTCATTTCTTTTAACTGAGTGGATGCTAGAGTGGAGAGAAACACATTTTGATCGACGAGACGGTGGCCTTGATAGAGAACCTGTTGAGTCTAGGATCGAGCCAACATCGGGCCAAGGTTCTTCCTTCTCATCTGATGTATGCCCTTTAAGTTGCCTTTCTGCCTTTTGAATGATAAATCCTGAAAGCGAAATGCACGTGTCCCGCGCGCAGGTTTGGTTCAGGAGTTTGCATTCTACGTAACTCTTCATAAATGACCTGTACATCAGAACAGGTGCTTTTCATGTTCTCGATCAGCTCATTTAATTCGTCCTCGGAGGCCGAATCAGTCAATATTTCCTTGCCTATTCTTGCATGATACTTCCACTTCTCATGAATGATCCTGTACCGACGTTGTACACTCTTCAGCCTTTCTTCTTGAAGTTCTTTTCCTTTCTCTGTTAGGGATCGGGTTCTTTCACTTCTTCGTAACCTTTCCACTTCTTCTGCAGACTCTGTGTCTGTCGCGTCGGGTTGAGCAGGTGATTGGTCATTTCACGGCATGTCTCAGTGTTTGTGTCTGACATTTTGAGATGGATGTGGTATGTGTGTCTCAACTATTGAGCGTGAATTGGATTTATATTAGGCTATGGGTGAATGTAGGCTACAGTAGGCCTAAATGTGATTAGCCAGGAAGGTTAATAACTGTATGAATTCCTTAACTGTGTGAAGACTAGGTGGGTAGCCTAACTTCTAAATATAAACTTCAGTATTGCATCAAGATAACTATCAGCATTTAAACTTAGCTAGACTTCAATTTCAAAATAAGATTGAAAATTACTTTGGTACAAATAAACTTAGTATAAACCTTAATCACAGAATGAATATGCATATAATGCATTAAATCACATCTCACTTCACATAATAAAATAATTTCACATCAGTGGAGGTACCTTTTTAAACTTTGCTTAAATTGCCCTTTAAGCTTGGCTAACACCACTTTTCATAAAACACTCATCTTAATTTCAATGTATGATTATCTTTTATCTTTACTCAAAACGTGTTCACTTGCTTATGGAGTTAAGTTTCCCTTTAAATCTCGTAACACGTAACAACCACAAACACCAGCACATTCGATTTATCCCCAAAACATGTAGGCTAAGCACAGTATGTATGATTCATAGAGCTGAGTCCTTAGTTGCAATTTCCAAGTAGAACCACTTCTCATCCCACCTTGACTTGAATGTTGTGGTAGAGTGCTTTTGGCCTGAAAAGTTGCGCTTTCAACACAGTCCAATCACTGTTGCTTGCAGTCGCTAAGCCGACAATGTCATGGGCTTTGCTTATCTGATCTGCTGGATCTTCGTTGCGTCGTTACCCGCGCCGGTCTTGTTGTGTCTCCTACCTGTGTTGAGCAGGCGAGTTCTCACTGTAGCTCTCTTCACGACAACAGACACAGGTTGGTTCCTTGAAACGGGCATGACGTGGATGCATCGGAGAAAAGGACGTGCAATGCAATAAACGCCCGTTTCAAGGAACCAACCTGTGTCTGTTGTCGTGAAGAGAGCTACAGTGAGAACTCGTTGGCTGCTTGTCCTGAAAAGAGGTTCTTGAATCCTTAAAGTTCCTTGAAAGTCCCTTTACTGTCTTTCTTAGCCTCTGCCAGCAACAATTATGACTCAGACTAAGATCTGCTTAAGTTAGATTGCACACAGTCAATTAACAAATTCCGTAGCAGTAACACAACAGAGAACGTTAGTTCCGGGATGGAACATGAAAACACAAACAATGGCCTAACGTTAATTTACCTGTTACATAAACATTTAAATTCTTATCTATACATCAATAAATCAATTATTTATTTACTACATCAAATAAACCTTGAATTATGTATTAATAATGCATCGTGAACACAGCATCTATGTAACAACACTTACAATAACGGACGATATTACCACTCCTATTTGCCATATCTTCAATCTAAGCCTACAAGAAAGTAAGTGCCCTCATGCCTGAAGGAAAGCAAAATTCATTCCGCTACCCAAGAATAGTAAAGCCCCCTTTAATGTCTCAAATAGCCAACCAATCAGCCTGTTACCAACCGTTAGTAAACGTTTGGAAAAGATTGTTTGACCAAATACAATATTATTTTACAGTAAACAAATTGACAGACTTTCAACACGCATGGCACTTATACAAATTACTGATGATTGGCTGAGAGAATTTGACAATAAAAAGATTGTGGGAGCTGTTTTGTTAGACTTCAGTGCGGCTTTAGACATTATCGATCATAGCCTGCTGCTGGAAAAACATATGTGTTATGGCTTTACACCCCGTGCTATATTGTGGATAAGGCGTTACCTGTCTAACAGAACACAGAGGGTGTTCTTTAATGGAAGCCTCTACAACATAATCCAGGTAGAATCAGGAATTACCCAGGTCAGCTGTCTAGGCCACTTTTTTTCAATCTTTACTAATGACATGTCAGTGTGTCTATGTATGCGGATGACAACACTTTAGACGCCAGCTACTATAGTGTGTGAAATTACTGCCACACTTAACAGAGCTGCAGTCAGTTTCAGAATGGGTGGCAAGAAATAAGTTAGTCCTAAACATTTCAAAAACTAAAAGAATTGTATTTGGGACAAATCATTCACTAAACCTCAACTAAATTTGTAATGAATAATGTGGAAATTGAGCAAGTTGAGTTGACAAACCTGGATTGTAAACTGTCATCGTCAAAACATATTGATACGACAGTAGCTAATATGGGAAGAAGTCTGTCCATAATAAAGTGCTGCTCTGCCTTAACAACACTGTCAACAAGGCAGGTCCATAAAGGCACTAGTTTTGTTGCACCTGGACTACTGTCCAGCTGTGTGGTCAGGTGCCACGAAGAGGGATTTAGGAAAATTACAATTGGCTCAGAACAGGGTAGCACAGCTGGCCCTTAAATGTGCACGGAGAGCTAACACTTAATATGCATGTAAATCAATCATGGCTCAAAGTGGAGGAGAGAATGACTTGATCACTACTTGTTTTTGTAAAAAGTGTTGACATACTGAATGTACTGAGCTGTCTGTTTAAACTACTAGCATACAGCTCAGACACCCATGTATACCCCACAAGACATGCCACCAGAGGTCTCTTCACAATCCCCAGGTCAAGAACAGACTATGGGAGGTACACAGTGCTACACAGAGCCATGGCTACATAGAACTCTATTCTGCATCAGGTAACTGATGCAAGCAGTAGAATCAGATTTAAAAAAACAGATTAAAAATACACCTTATGGAACAGCGGGGACTGTGAACAGACACACAGGTACTGACACAAGCATACACGCGATAACACACGCACAAATTGATTTTGTATTGTAGATATGTGGTAGTAGAGAAGTGGCCTGAGTGCACACAATGAGTTGTGAGGGGAGACTCAGGAACACGATGGTGTTCTCCTTTGCTCTACGACCCTCAAAAGTGTCATGGGACTCGTCTGCAAGTAACCCATAAAAAGGAATGGAAGTACAGAGGTAGTTTTGTGCCAACAAATTAAGGGGTTAAATATTTCCTGAGCTTTCTTATATCTCCTAGACATAGGACAGACAGTGTTTAGACTGTCCGTAATAGGCTGAGAGAGGCTGGACTGTGGGCTTACAGGCCTGTTGTGAGGCAGGTCCTCACCAGAAATCCATGTTGCCTATGGGCACAAACCCACTGTCGCTGGACCAGACAGGACTGGCAAAAAGTGTGCTTCACTGACGAGTCGCTGTTTTGTCTCACCAGGGGTGATGGTCGGATTCACGTTTATCGTCGAAAGAATGAGCGTTACACCGAGGCCTGTACTCTGGAGCGGGATCGATTTGGAGGTGGAGGGTCCGTCATGGTCTGGGGCGGTGTGTCACAGCATCATCGGACTGAGCTTGTTGTCATTGCAGGCAATCTCAACACTGTGCGTTACAGGGAAGACATCCTCCTCCCTCATGTGGTACCCTTCCTGCAGGCTCATCCTGACATGACCCTCCAGCATGACAATGCCACCAGCCATACTGCTCGTCCTGTGCGTGATTTCCTGCAAGACAGGAATGTCAGTGTTCTGCCATGGCCAGCGAAGAGCCCGGATCTCAATCCAATTGAGCACGTCAGGGACCTGTTGGATTGGAGTTTGAGGGCTAGGGCCATTACCCCCAGAAATGTCCGGGAACTTGCAGGTGCCTTGGTGGAAGAGTGGGGTAACATCTCACAGCAAGAACTGGCAAATCCGGTGCAGTCGATGAGGAGGAGATGCAATGCAGTACTTAATGCAGATGGTGGCCACAACAGATACTCACTGTTACTTTTGATTTTGACCCCCCCTTTGTTCAGAGACATATTATTCACATTTTTGTTAGTCACATGTCTGTGGAACTTGTTTAGTTTTCGTCTCAGTTGTTGAATCTTGTTATGTTCATACAAATATTTACACATGTTAAGTTTGCTGAAAATAGAAAATAAACGCAGTTGACATTGAGATGACGTTTCTTTTTTGCTTAGTTAATATATATTTTTACTTTCACTTTCACTTGCTTAGCTAGCGAATGTAGCTAGCTATTTTGGTTACTCAAACAGAGAGGGGTGCTATGTTAGCTAGCTGGCTATATACTATCCAACACTGGAAGTCTTCCAAGTCAAGGTAAGCTTTTGGTTTTATAAATGTATTGCCACCCACCAATGTAACTGCTAAACTGTTTGCTGTACAGTGTACTGCATGATTGTAGCAGGTATACTAATGCATTAGTTCTAGTAGCTATGTTGACTATGACGTTAATATGGTGAAAAGGATGCAGGCTGTGTGTAGCAGTTAGCGGTTATGGTATGAAAGTTTGGCTTGGAAATGTTTTTTTGCCTGGTCAGACAGCTGTTGTAGACAGCTGTTGCATTGTGCACGGAAGTCCACATGCAAAGGAAAAGGGTGAGAGAAGAGCGTAGATGTGAGAAGGAATTATGCTGTATATACAACGAGGAAAGGTATTAAGGTTTATATGTGGCTGCTTGTTCTGTGTTTGATCAGGGGTGTGTTCATTCTGTAGATTGTTGAAAAACTTTTCTTAAACGGAAGCAAACGGAATGAAATGGGCATAAACATACCTGAATCTTTTCAAAATAAACTTTAGTTTGCAACTGTTGGACTAATGATTACAACCTAGATCAGCTAGATGCAGGCAAGAGTGTGTAAGTTGGTATTGAATGTGTCACTGTCTGTCACCTTGACTAGTCAAATTTCTCTCGACCTGTGCACCTACGTTGTAAACTTTCATTCGTACGCTAGGTTGTATCAACCTTATGATGGGTATAGGGAAAATCATTTAGTAGCATCATGTAGTAGCCTAAACCTATCGATGTTACATTGAATTGGGTGAATGGAATATGAATGACAGTCATCCAATATGCTGTAATAGAAATAAGGCCATGCTCATAAAAAAGAAAGAATCGTCCTCCCTCATCTTAAACAGCACCAACTGGCAAAAAAGCCTCAGTTGAAACCCCCATCTGATCATGGTTCATTTAATATGAGTAGGAGTGTAACAACTCCATTTGATTCACAGGGACCTTGTTCATTTGATGAGCAGGTCCAAAGCCTGGCACAATGCCTCAGATAACCCTTATGAGTGGTACACCGCAACCCATTATACAGTACCTCAGATAACCCTTATGAGTGGTACACTGCAACCCATTACACAATACCTCAGATAACCCTTCATGGGTGGCAGACTAAAACCCGTTACACTATACCTCAGCTAACCCGCTAACTCCTACTCATATTAAATGAACCATGATCAGATGGGGGTTTCAACTGACCCATTCTTTTTTTAACAGGACAAATTTGAGGGGGCACGTGCCCTTGTGCCCCCTATGGGCATGACTCCTCTGGTTATAGGTGCCGGTTTGGAGAAGAGTTAGGCTCAGACGGTTTCTATACAGATATCCACACATTAAACAATTCAGATGGACGGACAAAGAGTTACAGATTATAGATACGCCTTCAGTAACAGGATTTGTCGTTAACAAGTATTCTAAAAAATGGCACCAGTTATTTCCAGGCTCCGCATTGTAGCCTTCTAGAATGCCCATGAGCGGTGTTGAATATAGGGCTATAACTATTTGAAGTATCCATTTACCTCTAAGAATTCAACGCAATTGGTAATTACCTAATACAGATCTTGGATAGTTGGGTAGTGAAGCTCACCAGAAAGTGCATGTTCTCCTTCAACTGGTTCTCCTACAAATTATCAACTTGCCTTTCTACGTGGCATTTTTTAAAAGGCTAATAACTCAGATTCATAATATAACATTAATTAGCATAAGAAGTTCATAGATACTTATGACAAGTCTTGTAATGCATTATAACTCTTTGCAATGCATCATACCTGAATGCCTTCCCAACATTTAATTCAGAATCAAATACTGTACAGGTAGTTTATTATGAAGTGCTCCAATGAAAACGGATACGGTAAACATCTAAATCATCTTTCCCAACATAGTCTCTCGCACAGTGAGAAAGCGTGTAGATCAAATTTTAACACAGTGACGTTCTTCACATTTAAAATACCGAGCTCTGGCTATTTCCAGTGAGACTGTCACAGTTGTGTCCCTCTTGGCTCTCATGCTTCAAAAAGGAAGGTTCCGGCAGATGACAGAGATGCGGCGATGGCGAGGCACTCTCTGTCCAGAGAAAATAGACTCAGCATCTTTAAGGATCTCATGGGTGAACTTATATCTGGCCTGGTCCCTGGAAGGATGCATGAAAACAATGCCATCAGTCATTCATGACACAAGCACAATGTGTGAAATGCCAGGAGTTGTATCAAGTGTTTCAGAGTATGAGTGCCGATTTAGGATCAGTTTAGCCTTTAAGATCACATGAATATGAATACATGGACCAGTGTTGGTCAATTCCAATTTAATTAGAAATTCCAATGAATTCACTCATGAAGAGGAGAATTTACTGTAGGTTGAATTCAAATCGAATGTCAACAACCTTATGGAATTAAATTGGAATGAGAATTGTGAAAAAAAGAAATCTTTGGAATTTAATTGGAATTCAATATTTGTACAATTCTCAGTTAATGGAATTTATGTATTTAGTATAAAAAAAGTGAGACGGAGTCTACAACCCACACAAGTGGCTCAGGTAGTGCAGCTCATCCAGGATGGCACATCAATGCGAGCTGTGGCAAGAAGGTTTGCTGTGTCTGTCAGCGTAGTGTCCAGAGCATGGAGGCGCTACCAGGAGACAGGCCAGTACATCAGGAGACGTGGAGGAGGCCGTAGGAGGGCAACAACCCAGCAGCAGGACCGCTACCTCCGCCTTTGTGCAAGGAGGAACACTGCCAGAGCCCTGCGAAATGATCTCCAGCAGACCACAAATGTGCATGTGTCTGCTCAAACGGTCAGAAACAGACTCCATGAGGGTGGTATGAGGGCCCAACGTCCACAGGTGGGGGTTGTGCTTACAGCCCAACACCGTGCAGGACGTTTGGCATTTGCCAGAGAACACCAAGATTGGCAAATTCGCCACTGGCGCCCTGTGCTCTTCACAGATGAAAGCAGGTTCACACTGAGCACATGTGACAGACGTGACAGAGTCTGGAGACGCCGTGGAGAACGTTCTGCTGCCTGCAACATCCTCCAGCATGACCGGTTTGGCGGTGGGTCAGTCATGGTGTGGGGTGGCATTTCTTTGGGGGCCGCACAGCCCTCCACGTGCTCGCCAGAGGTAGCCTGACTGCCATTAGGTACCGAGATGAGATCCTCAGACCCCTTGTGAGACCATATGCTGGTGCGGTTGGCCCTGGGTTCCTCCTAATGCAAGACAATGCTAGACCTCATGTGGCTGGAGTGTGTCAGCAGTTCCTGCAAGAGGAAGGCATTGATGCTATGGACTGGCCCGCCCCCTCTTTCCCCAGACCTGAATCCAATTGAGCACATCTGGGACATCGTGTCTCGCTCCATCCACCAACGCCACGTTGCACCACAGACTGTCCAGGAGTTGGCGGATTCTTTAGTCCAGGTCTGGGAGGAGATCCCTCAGGAGACCATCCGCCACCTCATCAGGAGCATGCCCAGGCGTTGTAGGGAGGTCATACAGGCACGTGGAGGCCACACACACTACTGAGCCTCATTTTGACTTGTTTTATGGACATTACATCAAAGTTGGATCAGCCTGTAGTGTGATTTTCCACTTTCATTTTGAGTGTGACTCCAAATCCAGACCTCCATGGGTTGATAAATTGGATTTCCATTGATTATTTTTGTGTGATTTTGTTGTCAGCACATTCAACTATGTAAAGAAAAAAGTTTTTAATAAGTTTATTTCATTCATTCAGATCTAGGATGTGTTATTTTAGTGTTCCCTTTATTTTTTTGAGCAGTGTATATATACATCATTTAAACGTCCAATATAGCTAGGCTGTCTGAACAGTGATGGTCATGAAGAATTTAATTATCTCAAGTCAAAGACTTAGCTGAAATTTGAAATGAAATTAATGGAATATAGAGGGAGAGGGAATTGAAATACTGTAGAATTTAATTTGTGGAATTAACCCCAGCACGGACAGGGGAGGACCTGATCCTAGATTAGCACTCCCACTCTGAGATGTTTGATAGTTGATACATACCATCTGGCCATCTGACCAGGCGGACCTCTGGGCCCTCATAAGTTATAGGAGGCGTTCAGTCAGAGTGTACAAACATGGAGGTAACATAGAACAATTAAGCAAACCACTTCATGTTGTTGTTCTGCACAGGAGATACTGTGGGTTTGTTTAGTGCATACTCTCATTAGGGTATTTACTCAGTTGCTCTTTCCCCGGTTAAATAAATCCAAAGAATCGTTTTGGGTAGTACAAACCTACCGTAGGCCTACCAGGTAGACTCTGATTACAGTGTATGCGCAGGTGGTCGTTTGTAAACAATGAAAGACAGAATGTTGCTATGGCAGGTCTTATTGGGTCCTTACCTGAGTATGTAGAGAGAGCGACGGGGCAGAAACAAGTTCAGGCATTCAGCGGGTTTATCCTCCCTCACCAAGCGCATCACACTGTCTGACAACAAACTCAGCCCTGCTATAGCGCTGCCACAGAACTGACAGAGAGAGAGGAGAGGAAGGGAAAGAAAGGGTCAGGGAGACAGTGAAAGAGAAAGGCAGGATGAAAGATACAAAAAAACAGGGGTGAGGTGGGATGAGAGAATGACTGAGTTTCAAACTGCGTTGTAAAAGAAACAACACTTTTGACAAAAAAGTATTCAAATTGTGCCCAGTCAAAACTTCATGTTAGGGCAAAATTCTAGCACACAGAACACCATGTTCCATATTTATCATGCCTTTCATCTCAGGTTAATATGAGAGCCGTCTACCAACCTTGACACTGTCAATGTGTGGTTTGATGTATCCAGCCTTGTCCAGGTCCAAGACATGCACAGGGCCTAGGAGAGGGCTTCCCTCAGAGAAAGCCACAGCTCGGAGGCGATCCATCACCCCCTCACACACCGCTCCCCACTGAGCACGCTCTGTCTCCCGGTAACCATGAATCGCCTGGTGAGCACAATGTTGAAAGAATGAATGAAATAATGTAATTAAATGTTGGTAGGGGCCTCAAGGGAGTGATCATTGTCAACAGGGGTGGAATTGGGGTTCAGGAGTGAAATTGTTTGGATAACTTACATTGATTTCAAGGATTTTACATAATCAGAGAGTGATTTTATTTTCCAATTTCCATCCCTGTTTGCCAACAAACACTGTTCTGGGCCCGGTTTCCCAAAAGCATTTTAAGGCTAAGTTCATCGCTAGAACCTTTGTAGGAGCATCATTAAATCTCAGAGCTGTTCCCCAAATTGCAATTGAAAAGGCGTGTTATTTACCGACTGCCTCAGACCACTCGTAGATCAGCTAAGTGTGTCGTTGGATGATTTTTTGCCTTTCTGGTGTCAAACATAGAATCAAGCTGTTTATCCGTCTCGCTGTGAACACCGATTCCTTCGGAACGAAGTTGACTACAAATAAAAAGTTGTCAATTTCTTTGCAGTTGTTTCAAACAAGCAAAGGATCAAAAGATGCTTCAAATAAAAACCCGAGATGACTGCATTAATAGGCTACAGTAGGCTATAGGCTACAAAGGCCAGCGGAGGCTTCTCAGAGGAGGAAGAAGAGGACCATCCTGCTCAGTGAATTTCATAAAAATACAAATAGTGAAACATTAAAAAAGTTATCCTTTTTAGGTAAAACTATACCAAATATACCCACATCACCAAATAATTGATTAAAACCCGCTGTTTTGCAATGAAGGCCTACAGTGTCCTCAACAGCACTCTGTAGGATAACACCATGCTGTAGCAGAAAGACAGCTAGCTTCCGTACACCTCTGGGAACACTGACTTCAATGCAAAACCTAGGAGGCTCGTGGTTCTCACCCCCGTCCTTAGACTTACACAGTAATTATGACAACTTCCAGAAGACATCCTCCAACCTATCAGAGCTCTTGCAGCATGAACTGACATGTTGTCCACCCAATCAAAGGATCAGAGAATTAATCTCATACTGAAAGCATAAACTCCAGCTAGCTAGCACTGCAGTACATAAAATGTGGTGAGCAGTTGACTCAAAGAGAGAGAAAGCAACAGTTGAACAGTTTTGAACAAATACATGAGTTTAAAAATGAAGGAGAAGCAAGAGAGACAGCTAGCTATCCTTTGTATTTTTTTCACTTTCACTTAGCTAGCTAGTTTAGCCTATTCAAAACACCCGGCTCAGACAGAGAGGGATGCTATGTTAGATAGCTGACTATGGCTATTCAACACTGGAACTACTCGAAGTTAAGGTAAGCTTTTAGTTTTATTAATTTATTGACACCGGGGCCCACCGGTGTAACTGCTAAACTGCTTGTGACTGTACTGCATGATTGTAATGGGTTTACTAAAATGTTAGTTCTCGTAGCTATGTTGACTATGACGTTAGCTAATATGGTGACAACGATGTAGGCTGAGTGTAGTGGTTAGCAGTTATGATATGAAGGTGTGGCTTTTAAGTTTTTTTTTGCCTGGTCAGACAGCTGATTTGTTGTGCACTGAAGTCCACAAGCGAAAAGGTGAGAGGAGGAGAGAGTGTAGAAGTGAGAAGGAGTTATACAACGAGCAAAGCAATCACGCTGTTTGAATGTGGTTGCGATCAAAGTGAACTGTGATCAGGGGTGTATTCATTAAAAAAACCTTTCTTAAATGGAAGCAAACGGAACAGGGATGAACATACCTGAATTTGTCCAATAGAAACACTTGTTTGCAACTGTTGAACTAATGATTACACCCTAGATCAGCTAGATGCAGGCAAGAGTGTGCAAGGCAGTATTGAATGTGTCATTGTTTGTCACCTTGACTACTAAAATTTCTCTCGAGCTGTGCACTTACGTTTTAAACGTTCATTCAGAGGCTAGATTGAAGCAACCTCATGTTGGGTAAAGGAAAATCATGTAGGAGTATCATGTAGTAGCCTAAACCTATTGATGTTATATTGAGCTGGGTGAATGGAATATGAAAGACAGTCATCTAATATGTTGTAATAGAAATAAGGCCATGCTCATCCTAAAAATAATAATCCTCCCTCATCTTAAACAGTACCGACCACCACTGACATAGGCCTATATATTTTACTCATGTTGAAATCTATTTTATTTTCAGTAAATTGAGTTCTATTTTGCTAATTGTAGTCTACACTGTTTTTTATTTTTGCCTCAATATATACTGAACAAAAATATAAAACACAACATGCAACAATTTCAAATATTTACAGTTCATATAAGGAAAGCAGTCAATTTAAATAAATTCATTAGGCCCTAATCTATGGATTTCACGACTGGGCAAGTGTCCAGCCATGGGTGGGCCTTGGAGGGCATAGGACCACCCACTTGGCAGCCAGGCTTACCCACTGGGGAGCCAGGCCATGCCAATCAGAATGAGTTGTTTCCCCACAAAAGGGCTTTATTACAGACATAAATACTCCTCACCACCTCGCCCCCACCTCGCGGACGATCCTGCAGGTGATGAAGCCGGATGTGGAGGTCCTGGGCTGGCACGGTTACACGTGGTCTGCGGTTGTGAGGCCGGTTGGACGTACTGCTAAATTCTCTAAAACGACGTTGGAGGCAGCTTATGGTAGAGAAATGAGCATTAAATTCTTTGGCAACAGCTCTGGTGGACATTCCTGCAGTTAGCATGCCAATTGCACTCTCAATCAAAACTTGAGACGTCTGTGGCATTGTGATGTGTGACAAAACATTTTATAGTGGCCCTTTATTGTCCCCAGCACAAAGTGCACCTGTGTAATGATCATGCTGTTTAATCAGCATCTTGATATGCCACAACTCTCAGGTGGATGGATTATCTTGGCAAAAAAGAAATGCTCACTAACAGTTATGTAAACAAATTTGTGCTAAAAAATGTAGAGAAATAAGCTTTTTGTGCGTATGGAACATTTCTGGGAATTTTTTTTTCAGCTCATGAAACATGGGACCAACACTTTACATGTTAGGTTTATATTTTTGTTCAGTGTATTTCATGATGTGTAACGTGTGCAATGATTTGCCAAATCTGTGATTTAGTGCATAAATATTGGGTAAGTATTCGAATAAGCAGCCTCAATACTAGCGGCCATATAGGCCTAGGTGATAATATTTATCTGGAGCTAATCAGTATTGTGGAATAATTCTAAGGAAAGGTGAGATTTGAATGGAGAAAGCTGATCCGAGAGCACCGCTAGCTTTTTTATCTCAAACATATCAGCATCAACAAACGATCCAACGATGCACTTGGCAAACGTTCTTCTGCGTGGTGTTTTGGGAAACGTATGTTACATCTTCGGCCGATGCATCGTTAAAACACGCATAAGCCTAAATTGCATTTCTACTGGGAAACCGGGAACTGACTGTTCAATCTAAATTAAGATCTATTCAACTTTTAATGTATGATGACGATAATTAATAGCCTAACAATTCAAAAATGAAACTTTACAGCATCTAGTATAATATGGATATGGATGTTATTGCTGCCGCTGATTTTTTCTCTGCATATTTATGGGTGAAATATAAGACTACAAAGCATTTGCATGATGCCAATAGGGAAATTAATCAAAAGAGCTCCTCCGCACATACTGTAGGAGCCCCTCAGGGTGTAGGCTGGAGCTGAGGACGTGCAGCAGCTTTACATGTACCATATTCGTCACCAGACCCACTGGCTCCAGGTCATCTATAAGTCTATGCTAGGTAAAGCTCCGCCTTATCTCAGCTCACTGGTCACGATAACAACACCCACCCGTAGCACGTGCTCCAGCAGGTATATCTCACTGGTCGTCCCCAAAGCCAACACCTCCTTTGGCTGCCTTCCCTTCCAGTTCTCTGCTGCCAATGACTGGAATGAATTGCAAAAATCGTTGAAGCTGGAGACCTATATTTCCCTCACTAACTTTAAACATCAGCTATCAGAGAAGCTAACTGATCGCTGCAGCTGCACATAGCCCATCTGTAAATAGCCCACCCAATCTACCTACCTCATCCCCATATTGTTTTTATTTACTTTTCTGCTCTTTAGCACGCCAGTATTTCTACTTGCACATCATCTGCTCATCTATCACTCCAGTGTTAATGTGCTAGACTGTAATTACTTCGCTACTATGGCCTATTTATTGCCTTACCTCCTCACGCCATTTGCACACACTGTATATAGACTTTTCTTTTTCTATTGTGTTATTGACTGTAGGCTTGTTCATTCCATGTGTAACTCCGTGTTGTTGTTTGTGTCGCACTGCTTTGCTTTATCTTGGCCAGGTCGCAGTTGTAAATGAAAACTTGTTCTCAACTAGCTTACCTGGTTAAATAAAGGTGAAATAAATAAAATATGTTTAAAAATCTAGCTAACGATGTGAGTGTGAGCTGGGCACTTCTTTGTAGTCAACAAGCAAGGTTTATTTACAACTTACATCGTCCCAGTGGTCGAACTCGTATCGTTTCTTCCTCAGCCCAGGCTCGATTTCTTTCATGAGAGCACCCTCCTCTTCCTCACTTACGAATTCCGTCCTCACCTCCACCTGACCGCGAAGCCTCTGGACCAACTCCCCGGTCGAACCGCAGACTAGCTGGTCATCTCTGAACTGCAGGCCGCTGTTCGTAGCAGCTCCGGAGCAACTTGTTTGAATGTTAAATGACGAGACAGAGGCATTGATGCGAGTAACCAGTCTTGTTCAGTATATTGCAATACATCCTGGTATTTCAAGCACACCGGTAAAAACACTGGAGTTGCAGTAATTAACATTTACCAACAGATGGCAGCACTGTGCCATCTTACACCCGTAACATCTTTCCTTTTATAAAATAGGACAGGAGCTGTCAATTCACTAACAAAACAAACCTAGTAATAATTTCCAACATGAACAGTTTAGTTTTTATTTTATTTATAAAAAATAAAAAAATTGAGGTAACAACTTAACACATTTTGATACTCTCTTCACTTTTATCTCTGTCTGTCAACAATCCCTAATGGGAAACCTACAGATGAAGTATTTTTGGTGGCTGGGACAGACGCCCACAGCGTGAAAAGACAGGGGGCTTGTCTGCGAGGACTGCGGGTTCCCGCACAGGCGTGTCACCTGACTGTTTAAGGGGAGTATTGATGGGCGAGGGAGCGGCCGACCTGTCATACCCTGGCTCTTCGCCCAGTGCCTCAGGCCCCATGTGACTTGCTGGGGTTCTGTCTTTTGTCATGCGACCCCTTTGACCATCAGGGTTCTGAGTAGGTGCTGGCTCAGCAATTCGAAGGTCAACCCTGTTACGACGGTACAGTGATCCATTCACCTCGTGGTGCCACTTTCTGTACACAGGATCCGATTCTCCAGAGGCCAGTCCGGTCCCCTGGTAGTGGCTTCATCCGCACCGTTTCACCCACCCTGAGCTCAGGTAAGTGTTTTGCTGATTTGTCATAGATGAACTTGGAGACCTGTCTTCTGTGACGTAGCTTCACCAGCACATCTGTCACCACACATGGCTCCAGGAGAGTGCTGGCTACTGGCAGAGCTGCTTTTAAGCGCCGTGCCATGAGGCGCTGGGCCGGGCTGCTATCCATGCCTTCTGTCGGGGTATTGCGCCACTGCAGGATTGCTTTCCAGGCATCTTTGCCCTCTCGCAGACCTTTTTTGCAGAGGTTCTTTGCGATTTTGACTGCGGACTCCACCTTCCCATTAGCTTTTGGGTGTCGTGGTGATGAAGTGACGTGCTCGAATTCCCAATCTGCAGCAAATTTTCGGAACTCAACTCCGGAGAATTGGGGTCCATTGTCTGAAATTACCCTATCTGGCTGGCCATAGCGGGCAAACTGAGCCTTGCAGCGTTTGATTGTTGTCTCTGCTGAGAGGTCGGGGAGGAGGTCAATCTCCCAGAAGTCTGAGTAATAATCGACTACCAGCAGAAAGTCTTTGCCACTGTGCTGGAAGAGATCTAGACTTACTATCTGCCAGGGGCGCATCGGTAGCTCGTGGGACATCATCGTCTCTCTCTGTTGCTCAATGGCATATTCATTGCAGATTGTGCATTTACTGACATAGTCTTTGATTTCACTCTGCATTCCTGGCCAATACAGTGTGTCACATGCTTGTCTGTAACAGGCCTCACCTCCTATGTGACTTGAGTGCACGCGGGCCAACATCTCAAGACACAGAGACCGGGGAATAACGACTCTCTGACCCTTGAATATTACTCCGTTTTGAACACTGAGCTCCTCTTTGACTGGCCAATAATCTCTGACGGCTAAAGCAGTTTCTTCCTTGCAGTCGGGCCAGCCCATCAGAATCACAGACCTCAATGCCTGGAGTTGCTCGTCCCTGTCTGTGTGCTGTCTGATTTGTATAAGGTGCTGGTCCGTGACATTGAGGTAGTCAGCCTGGTTGATGTGTTCAACATCCACTTGCTCTGTTTGTAAGCTGCACACTGCGTGTCGTTCATGCATGGAGTGTGTGTGAGTGCCTGATGCAGTAGCCCTGCTGAGCGTGTCACTCACATACATCTCTGGCCCTGGCTTGTACACCACCTTGAGGTTGTAGTTTTGTAGGGCCAGTAGCATGCTCTGCAGTCATTTCGGGGCATTCAGGAGAGGCTTGCTGAATATAGCAATAAGGGGCTTGTGATCTGTCTCTGCGGTAATATTGTCGCGCCCGTACGGGTAGTGGTGGAAGCGTTGGCATGCAAACACAATGCTGAGGCACTCCTTCTCTTTCTGGGCATAGTTCTGCTCTGTTGGGGTGAGTGCCCTAGAGGCGAATGCCACAGGCTGGCCCTCCTGCATGAGGCAACAGCCAAGTCCATACTGGCTTGAGTCACTCTGAATCGTGACAGGTTTTGACACATCGTAGTATCACAGTACAGGTGTCTGGGTGACCAGTTGTTTTATTTCCCTCACCGCTGCGTCATGTTTTGGGAGCCAATGCCAGATGGTGTCCTTGTCCATGAGCCTCCTTAGTGGCTCACACACTTCAGAGAGCCGCGGTAGGAACTTGGCCAGGTAGGTGACGAATCCGACGAAGCGCTGCACTGCCTTCACGTCAGATGGGTGGGGCATTTCCAAGATAGCCTTCACTTTTTCAGGATCCGCCTTCAATCCAGTGGAGGACAAGATGTGCCCATGAAAGCGGACCTCTGGCACTTTAAACTGAAGCTTTTTTATGCTTAGCCTTAGCTTGACCTGTCTGCATCTGACCATCAGGGCCAGCAGCTTGGCGTCATGGTCACATTCTGCCTCCTCATCACCTTCCCCACAGCCCACTACGAGGATGTCATCTGCTATGGGTTCTACGCCACTGAGTCCCATCAACAGCTCATGCTGTTTCCGATGATACACCTCTGGAGCCACGGAGACACCAAACGGGAGCATCAACCACCTCTTCCTGCCCCAGGGTGTCCAAAAGGTGGTGTCATGACGTTGGCCTGTGGGTAAGGTTTATGACCCCCCCCCCCATAAATACCTTTCTCCCTTCCCCTCTCTGAATCTACTGAAGGACTTGAATAGCCTGTGTTAAATATAGAGAGTCTGGGAAAGGTACCACATATTTTGTTAATAAAACCAGTTGGAAATATGCTTGGGAACGTAATGAGTATGTATGTCAGTTCGGTTGTCATCTGAGACATTATGACTGATGACAGGACGACATAAACTGTATCTGAGAAAGTATACGCCCTCTAGTTATCAGAGTCACATGGAATTGTTATGCAATTGAAATGTTTGATATTGAAAATGTTTGTTAGGAGATGAAATGTAATTTTAGCTTCCGAATGAGAGATTTGGGTTTTCATAAAGAAAGTGCCCTGCTCGATCAGTGGCCCAACCCTGTGAAGAGACAGGGGTTATAAACGATGAAACACCTCCCTCCCCCTCTCCACTATATAATCCTTTGACGAAAAGATAACCACATTGGTTCCAGTACGGGAGGTCTGCAGCCTCTACGTTACAAGGACACACATGTCAAGTACAGAACTAAGCCAACCTCGGCGTGAGCTCTGGTATGAACTTTGAGCTTATTCACTACAGAAGTGCTACTTCCTAGCCGTTGAGTTAGCAGCGGCCGCTGCTTACGTGGGCTAGGAAAGGACGGACGATAGATCCAGTCTAACAGACGGACGAAGATACCACCACGTATCCAATTTACCACCAGAGACATTCTTCCGAGTACAGGAAGATCTGTTGGCCAACCCAGCCAGCATCTACGACCAATCTACCGAAGCGCAGCTCAGAGTAAATATTTATTGCATTTTCCTTTTCCAAATGGGCGGTAATTTAGAATGCATAAGATAATGTATTTACGATAGCATAGCTGCTGTTTCTCTGTTCCTAAATCTTCCCGCTCTTTCATTCAAGCCCAACCCCCTTTCCTTTGTGTAACCAGCCGTCATATCTGTTCCGTCTACCGGGACGTCTTCTGTATGACATCATTGTATTCTGTGTATTTGTAATTCTGTGTGATTAGTTAGGTATTTAGTAAATAAATAATTAAACCCAATTTTGTATTGCTGATTCAACTTGTTAGCCAGGGTTCGTGAAGATAACCAAGAATTTACAACTTTCATTATGAGACTGAAAATAAAACAAGGGTTAATATTGACTGCTATCGATGTAAAATATTACAAAGTATTTTAAGAGTTTATTCGGAAGATAACGGCTCTATAAACGTTCTTCCGTGGTGCCCTGACTTTCTAGTTAATTACATTTACATGATTAGCTTAATCAGGTAATATTAATTACAGAGAAATCATTTTATAAGTTAGTATGTCATATCACTTAATCCGGCATAGCCAAAGACACGACAGTGGTCATGTAGCTGCTGGGCTCGTCGAGCTTGCACTGCAGGAAGGCATCTCTGGCGTCCACGAGCGTGAAGACTCTGGCCTTTGGGAGCTTGTAAAGAACATCCTCCAACGTGGGCATAATGTAATGTGAGCGTCTCAGAGCCCGGTTGAGGTGTGTAGGATCAATGCATATCCGTAGCTTGTCTGGTTTCTTGACGATGACCATATTACTTATCCAGTCTGTAGGCTCGGTGACGGATATCATGTGGCCATCTGCTTCGTATTTGTCAAGCTGAGCCTTTGTAGCTGCTTTCATGGCCACTGGTACATTGCGGGGTGCACACTGGACAGGCTGGATTGCTGCGTCCAACTCAAAGTGGACTTCGCCGGGAACTGACTCGACCGGTGCGTTGAAGACATCATGGTACTTGCTTAGGAGTGTCTCCTTGCTCAGGGGCCCAGCCTGGACATTGTCAATAATGTTAAGATCAGCTGGGATGGTGAAGTTAATAAGTCCAAGGCGCTCGCATGTAGAACCTGACAGTAATGGCTGTTGACTAGCCTCAACTATTTCAAACTCAAGGGTGTGTTTCTGGCCACGTAAAACACACTCTGTCACAAACAGGCCTAAAGAGGTCATGAACTGTCCTGAATACAGTTTCAGCTTGGTGCTACTCTGTGTGAGTTTGTCTCTGGGCGCGAGCCTCCTTTTGTCTTTAAGGCTCATAACGTTACATGTGGCCCCTGAATCTAGCTGGCATTGCTGTGGTTTATTATTAAGTAGCAGAGTGACAAACCACTTTTGTCCTTTTGTCCTCACTGCCCCTATGCACTCGCTAGCATATACATCCTCTGTGCTGTTGTTCCCTTCATCTGTGTTTGTTTCAATGGAGTGCACTTTACCCTCCTTTCTCTTGCTTTTCATGCAGACCCTTGCGAAGTGATTAGCTGTACCACAGGATTAGCATATTTTTCCATAGGCTGGGCAGTATTCTTTTCCTCATCCATGAGAAATGCCACAATATCGGCACGTATTGGGGTTGTCTGCTGCAGAGTTGGCTGTAGTATTAGCATTGGCTGTGGCAAAGGGGAATTTCTTTACTGGCTGCCTGAATGTTGTCTTTCTAGTTCCATGGACCTTATCCGTATATCAGTAAGCTCTGCTGCACGGCATGTCTCCACTGCCAAGACCAGCGTCAGGTCATGTTCTCTCAGCAAACGTCTGCGGGTGCCCTCATCAGTTATGCCAAGCACTATCTTATCTCTGATCAGTTCATCTCTTAAAGCACCATAGTCACATGTAGCTGCCTTTTCCCTTAGCCTAGTGACAAAGCTGTCAATGGACTCCCCGTCCTCCTGTTTGCAACAACCGAAAACATAACGCTCGTAGATAACGTTCTTTGCTGGCTTAAAGTAATGTTCAAGAGCATCAATAATAGCTGTAGCGTTACCTTGCTGAGCTGCTGTTAGGTTCAGGTTGTGTTTGTATACGTGTCGGGATTCTGTTCCCATTATAGTCCTCAAAGTGGCAGCCACTACCTCATCGTCCTTTTCCTGAAGTCCCGTTGCTAGTGCATAGTCCTCCCATTCACCTCTAAACGTATCCCAGTTTGTGCTCCAGTCTCCGCTAAGCTTCATAACGGCGGGAGGGGGAATGTTCGCTGCCATGTCTAACCAGTGCTAACAACACTGAAACTAACTAGCAAACTCACTCTAGCTAAGGACAATTCCGGCGTCCGGCGAAGTTTTACTCAAATAAGCATTTTTTAGGGGGTAAACCAGAACAGGTGGCTCTAATTTGCGGAAAGCATGGTTAGTTATCCGACTCTGACACCATGTTTGAATGTTAAATGACGAGACAGAGGCATTGATGCGAGTAACCAGTCTTGTTCAGTATATTGCAATACATCCGGGTATTTCAAGCACACCGGTAAAAACACTGGAGTTGCAGTAATTAACATTTACCAACAGATGGCATCACTGTGCCATCTTACACCCATAACACAACTCGCTGCCGAACCTAGACATGATGTGGGACTGCACAGAGGCCGTTTATGAATACGTCTGGCAACTGTAATCAGCAGTCTCATGCTTCATTAAATACAATTATTTATGTAGACTGTCAGATTTTCTAAATTCAGCTATGTTTTGTTGTTGTCTGGTGGCATAGAAGTCAGATCACGAAGGAGAGCGACATTTTGAAAACGCACTGCATTGTGGGAGTTGTATTGTCGTCACACTTTTCATTAAATAAATAAAGCCTGCCTAGGCCTAAAATAACAAGCTATTAACCATTTCACTGAAATTACAACAAGATTCTGTGTTATCCATGTCAAATGCATAAAGGCTACGTAAATAAGGAATGCATAAGAATTTTTAAATCAAGTAGATTGTCTTACAAGAACGGTACTTAACTGGGCCTAATGCTGTGAGCTCTTTTATTGTCTTTTAGGTGTTGTCTTTTTCTCACTAGGCTATGCCTATGCTATCTTTGTAGGTCATGCCAGACAGGGGCGAAAATCTGATATCAACTTTGGAGGGGACAATTATATGACATTTTCTCAAGAGCAATTCCTGAGGGGGACACCAAAAGTAGTGCTGTAACACATAGCCTACATTGTAATATGGTAAATGTATATTGAGGAAGCAAAGAAATAAGGTGTTTGCCGTACTCCTAACTACCGGTACCCAAAACTACACAACTAATCACAACAGCAATACCATTGCCTTTAACAAATCTTAGTTCAGTCACCAGTTTAAGTTGAGAGTGGGGGTATCTATGGCATTTTCCAATTATGTTCCTATTTTACAAGTAAAAAAATTGAGAACCTTTCATGATGTTGCCAAACAAAGACTCAACAAACTTACCTGAGACTCCCTGTCTCTGCCAGTCTGTCCCTGCATATCTGTCCCCAACTCTGCTGTCTGTGTGCCATCTGTTGCCTGCTCTGCCTAATGACATCATTGTGAAACATTTCCATTAGAATTTAATTTCTTTCTTATGAACATTTTATCAACTAGTCTTTGAGATATTAGGCTACTAGGGTTCTTACTTTGCGTTTTGGTGTACTGAAAAATACTCTGATGTCCGTCTTTTATTTTTCTGCCATTTTTCTACCTGGCTGGCTGGCTACACACACACAGTGTGTAGGTTATTTACAGTAGGAGATGGGCTTCTATCATCTTATCTTTTATCATTCTATTTGGGCTTCGATCTAAAAGGTAGCTAGCAAATGTGAAACGGATTAAAATGACAAGAGTTGACAGCTGTATGAGTTCACCATTTACACAACATATGCTGCAACCTTTTGTAATTTTAATAGTTTGTTTCATATTGGCTGGCTTCCAACAATAGCTGAAATTGCAAAGCTAGCGAGCACCAATTCCGTTTCAGTGGTGTTTGCTATAATCTTTGCTACCCGGGTTAAATAAAGGTGAAATAAAATAAATAAATAAAAGTTCCCTTGCGACAATTTAGCTTTTGCAACGAGACCATTAAATATATTTAAGACAATGGTAGAAGAGAGTGTAGTTCTGTTCAGTTTGGACTCCAGTTTATCGCTAACCTTATCACAGGGACTTTGAAGCACTAACTTACATCATCTGCATGCTGATCTTGGAATAAATTGACGATAGCAAAGATTCCATCTTTGACGAGGCCACATAAATGGAATAGGTACTAGCTAGCTTAATAGTTAATATTTGCGCGCTAGCTCTGCATATTCAGCAAGTGTGTGTGCGCGATTGACTGGATTAACCTCACCTCAGTTACGTTCATTGAGTGCCTTTCAGACAGTGGATATGACCCCTCTGTTACCTTGCCAACTAAGGAACTGGCAGTGGATCAAACCATTGTGAGGCAAAGGGTGGGGGGGTTGCAATCTTTTGAAACTTAAAAACGCGCTATTAAGTGTCTATAATCAGCACAATTGCTTTCATTGCGTATTATTAATATTATTTAAATTACATAGTTATGTTTCAGTGATATATTGGGGGGGGACAAATCATATTTTTCCCAGGATGGGGGGATCGTGTCCCCCCCGTCCCCCCCGGGATTTCCGCCCCTGATGCCAGAGCTATACAGTTAGAGGCTATGTAAATATGTTATTACTTTCCATATCTACATATGGCTCTGGGTCGTGCTAACTTTGTGAAGCATGACCTACGCTCATAAAATCCTAACGTCTCTTACATAGTCGACTTCCTCATCATAACCTCTCTGTGGACTACTTTCATCTATCTTGCACAATGGGGGGTGATGATATGGGTGTGGAGGACTGATATGAGTTGTGGTGTTTAACACTCTACAAAGCTAACTCAGCATAGGTATGTACATGTATGCGGACACTTTAGTTTTTTGACTAATTGCTTCTGTAAAAACATATGACAATTATTGACTAGGCAAACTAGTCCGAGTGGGAGAATAAACTAGTACGCTATAGAGTACATGTAATATTCACATAAGTACAATGTGTACATGTAAGTACAATGTACAACTAGGTGTTACACAGGATTTGGCTGAAGGGTACTAACTTGTAATTACGGTGTACCAATAGCCAGTGGTAGAAAAAGTACCCAAGTATCATACTTGAGTAAAAGTAAAGATACCTTAATAGAAAATGACAGAAGTAAATGTGAAAGTCATTCATTAAAATATTCTAAAAATCAACAATGCAGTTCAAGAAATAGAGTTAAGAAAATATTTACTAAATAAACTAAAGTAAAAAATGTAATAAAAGTAACACAATAAAATAACAATGACGAGGCTACATACAGGGGGTACCGGTACCAAGTCAATGTGCGGGGGTACAGGTTAGTCGAGGTAATTTGTACATGTAGGTAGGGGTAACGTGACTATGCATAGATAATAAACAGCGAGTAGCAGCAGTGTAAAAAAAAAACGGGTGGCCGTTTGATTAATTGTTCAACAGTCTTATGGCTTGGGGGTAGAAGCTGTAAAGGACCCTTTTGGACCTAAACTTGGAGCTCCGGTACCGGTTGGCGTGTGGTAGCAGAGAGAACATTCTATGATTTGAGTGATTTTTTTGGGGCCTTCCTCTGACACCGCCTAGTATATATCTGTAGGTCCTGGATGGCAGGAAGCTTGGCCCAAGTGATGTACTGGGCCATACGCATTACCCTTTGTAGTGCCTTACGGTCGGATGCCGAGCAGTTGCCATGCCAGGCGGTGATGCAACCGGTCAGGATGCTCTCAATGGTGCAGCTGTAGAACCTTTTGAGGATCTGGGGACCCATGCCAAATCTTTTCAGTCTCCTGAACGAGAAAAGGTGTTGTCGTACCCTCTTCACAACTGTCTTGGTGTGTATGGACCATGATAGTTTGTTGGTGATGTGGACACTCTCGACCCGCTCCACTACAACCCTGTCAATGTGAAAAGTATTTGGTTTTAAATATACTGAAGTATCAGAAGTAAGTCGATAAAATGCTATTGTTTTTGTTGTCCGTAGCTTATGCCTGCCCATACCATAACCCCACTGCCACCATAGGACACTCTGTTCACAACATTGACGTAAGCAAACCACTCGCCCACACGACACCATACACACTGTCTTCCATCTGCCCGGTATAGTTGAAACCGGGATTCATTCGTGAAGAGCATACTTCTCCAGCATGCCAGTGGCCATCGAAGGTGAGCATTTGCCTATTGAAGTCAGTTAAGATGCAGTCCAGTCAAGACCCTGGTGAGGATAACGAGTGCGCAGATGAGCTTCCCTGAGACGGTTTCAGAAAACTTGTGCAGAAATTCTTCGGTTGGGCAAACCAACAGTTTCCTCAGTGGTCCGGGTGGCTGGTCTCAGATGATCCCTCAGGTGAAGAGGCCGGATGTGGAGGACCTGGGCTGGCGTGGTTACACGTGGTCTGTGGTTGTGAGGCAAAGTGGACTTACTGCCAAATTCTGTAAAACTACATTGGAGGCGGCTGTGTAATATCAAAAGTAAGTCGATAAAATGCTATTGTTTTTGTTGTCCGTAGCTTATGCCTGCCCATACCATAACCCCACGGCCACCACAGGACACTCTGTTCACAACTTTGACATAAGCAAAGTTGGAGGGAGAAACCAAACAAAAGGGGGCACAGGAAGGGTGTAGCCAAGAAGACAGGTGTCCATTTTCTCTTGATCTTTAACCAGGTTAAAATATGTTGTTTGAAACGGTTGTCAGGCCTCTGCTTCATTGTCACGACTTCCGCCGAAGTCGGCTCCTCTCCTTGTTCGGGCGGTGTTCGGTGGTCGAAGTCACAGGCTTTCTAGTCATCGCCGCTCCATTTTTCATTTATCCATTTGTTTTGTCTTGTTCCCTGCACACCTGGTTTTCATTCCCCAATCACACTACATGTATTTATTCCTCTGTTCCCCCTCATGTCTTTGTGTGAAATTGTTTTGTGTTACTGGTCAATTTTGACATGCTAGACTGGGGTTAGTTTATTCCGTGTTAAATCACAAGGTATGTTATTTTGTTTGAACATAATTATTGTGACTGTTTGCGCGTTTTTGCACTTTTGCCAATTGGCTGGAGGTTTCGACGCAGTGGTGTCCGTCTGTTGGTTTCTCCTGCCTCAATAAAGTGTGCGCCTGTTCACAACTCTCTGCTCTCCTGCACCTGACTCCGCTCCCAGCACGCACACCATTGACATTCATACTGCTTGCGCAGCTGGTTCAGCAAGGTACAAGGTTACAAAATGTACAGTTAGATCAGGTAATAGTTCAACCAAAACAATGGAAATGCCACGGACGCATCCCCCGGTGGGGTAGTCTAGAAAACACGACCCTAGGCAACAGTGACTAGGGTCTGGTTTCAATGATTGACTCTTTTGGCTGTTAGCAAAATGAAATTCAATTTCATTTTGCTTACAGTGGTAGCTCCTCTGCCAAAAGAGTCAATCATTGAAACCAGACCCTAGTCACTGTTGCCTAGGGTCGTGTTGGGTGCATGCTGCGTGCTGGGAGCGGAGTCATCGAAAAAAAACCTATTTTCTGGGGGGGTTTTCTGAATGAAAGTTGAAAATATGTATTTTCCAGATGTAAATAAATACATATTTCTGGACATTGAAAATACACAATTTACATATATTGAAAATATATATTTTTCAGTCATTGATTCTACGGCCAAAATTCAAATGCATATACATTCTCAATGAAGTAATCATTATTTCACAATATAAATGTTTCAAGCCACTTAATATTGGAACGAGGAGCCAACTGAAGATTGCAACAGAACATGTATTATTGCTCCCATCAATATCATGCACTCATATCAGCTATGATGTTCAAAGTAGTCCACCCAACAGACCACTCCAACTACAATAGCATCCTCAGTAACGGTTACAGGTGTGTTGTTGATTGTAACTTGCTCTGGATAAGAGCATCTGCTGAATGCCCAAAATGTAAATGTGAAAACAAACTCTTGCAAAGCATGCTGGGTATTATTCAAATGAGCTCCGCCCCTAAACAAGTACCCATTTGTTCCGTGCAGACCAGATCCAAATCTGAAAGAATCATAGACGTCTAAGCTGTATTTCACAAGTTTGAACATCACAGTACAGTAAGGCACAGTTTAGTACAGTAGAGCATAGCAGAGTACAGTACAGTACAGTTTAATTCAGTAGAGTACAGAACAGTACAGTATAGTTTAATTCAGTAGAGTAGAGTACGGTATAGTTTAATTCAGTAGAGTATAGTACAGTGCAGTAGATAAAGGCTCAAAAATAAATTCTGGGGACTCTCCCAACACGATGCAGACATTCCAGAACATCGCTATTCAAAACCAATGTTTTCAGGCAAAACCTTTGCAGTGGTTTTAGTTAAGGTAATTAATGGAAACTAGCCATTTGCGAAATGCACTCATTAAAAATAAGCTGTGTGATCTCCATCTTGTTAGCTAAAATGTTGTTTTTATTCAAGAGCATAAAGAAGTGTCGTAGGTAGTTCCTCTATGAAAAGAGTCCATAATTGAAACCAGACTCTAGTCACTCTGTTCCCTAGGGTCGGGTTTTCCAGACTACCCGTGTGGTACCGATCAAGAATCTCCTCAGGGCCGCCCATCAAAATTAGCCTACATTTAGGCAATTGTTTGTGTATTTCACTAACATGTTGGGGGTAAAAATCACAGTATAATGCTTGTTTGAATGTCAACCCCAATACGTTCATTTCATCATCACCAATCAACTGCATTAGGCTTATGCCTAAAAATTACTTTAACTGCCACCAGTCATTTTTATATGGCTAGGTATACCAGCTTATCAGAACGGGAGTAAGATTAGCAGACACTTTTTCTAAACCCAAAAAGGACAACTTTGAAATATTATGCAGTGAAAACAGCCAACAATCCAACTGAGATTTTAGTATCCACATTGTGGGCCTCTTCACATAAATCATGACAGATTTGACAAAGATTTACTAATGAAGTGAGAGACTGGTAGGGGCCTACTGGCTGGATGTAGTGAGAGACTGGTAGGGGCCTACTGGCTGGATGTAGTGAGAGACTGGTAGGGGCCTACTGGCTGGATGTAGTGAGAGACTGGTAGGGACCTACTGGCTGGATGTGGTGAGAGACTGGTAGGGGCCTACTGGCTGGATGTAGTGAGAGACTGGTAGGGGCCTACTGGCTGGATGTAGTGAGAGACTGGTAGGGGCCTACTGGCTGGATGTAGTGAGAGACTGGTAGGGACCTACTGGCTGGATGTGGTGAGAGACTGGTAGGGGCCTACTGGCTGGATGTAGTGAGAGACTGGTAGGGGCCTACTGGCTGGATGTGGTGAGAGACTGGTAGGGGCCTACTGGCTGGATGTGGTGAGAGACTGGTAGGGGCCTACTGGCTGGATGTAGTGAGAGACTGGTAGGGGCCTACTGGCTGGATGTAGTGAGAGACTGGTAGGGCCTACTGGCTGGATGTAGTGAGAGACTGGTAGGGGCCTACTGGCTGGATGTAGTGAGACACTGGTAGGGCCTACTGGCTGGATGTAGTGAGAGACTGGTAGGGGCCTACTGGCTGTATGTAGTGAGAGACTGGTAGGGGCCTACTGGCTGGATTTACTAGTCTCAGAAACCCAGACATAGGAGCAAGAGCACGAGGTCTTGGGAGGCTGTCAGATTCTCGTAGACATGCCGAAATGGGAAGACATTTTTCTGGGGGAGGTTTCTACCTGAAACCTGTTCAGCAAGGTTGCAGAAGGTTCAGATAGAAAATCTAGTCTTTGTGATGTGGTGTAGGTGGTCTGTGTGTGTTGTGGTGTAGGTCTGTGTGTGTTGTGGTGTAGGTGGTCTGTGTGTGTTGTGGTGTAGGTGGTCTGTGTGTGTTGTGGTGTAGGTGGTCTGTGTGTGTTGTGGTGTAGGTGGTCTGTGTGTGTTGTGGTGTAGGTGGTCTGTGTGTGTTGTGGTCTGTGTGTGTTGTGGTGTAGGTGGTCTGTGTGTGTTGTGGTGTAGGTGGTCTGTGTGTGTTGTGGTGTAGGTCTGTGTGTGTTGTGGTGTAGGTGGTGTGTGTGTGTTGTGGTGTAGGTGGTCTGTGTGTGTTGTGGTGTAGGTGGTCTGTGTGTGTTGTGGTGTAGGTCTGTGTGTGTGTGTTGTGGTGTAGGTGTAGGTAGTCTGTGTGTATTGTGGTGTAGGTGGTCTGTGTGTGTTCTAGTGTAGGTGGGTCTGTGTGTGTTGTGGTGTAGGTGTGTGTGTGTGGGTGTAGGTAGTCTGTGTGTGTTGTGGTGTAGGTCGTCTGTGTGTGTTGTGGGGTAGGTGGTCGTGTGTGTTGTGGGGTAGGTGGTCTGTGTGTGTTGTGGGGTAGGTGGTGTGTGTGTTGTGAGGTAGGTGGTCTGTGTGTGTTGTGGGGTAGGTGGTCTGTGTGTGTGTGGGGTAGGTGGTCTGTGTGTGTGTGTGTGTGTGTGTGTGTGTGTGTGTGTGTGTGTGTTGTGTAGGTGGTGTGTGTAGGTGGTGTGTGTGTGTGTGTGTGTTGTGGTGTAGGTGGTGTGTGTAGGTGGTGTGTGTGTGTGTAGGTGGTGTGTGTGTGTTGTGGTGTAGGTGGTATGTGTGTGTGGTGTAGGTGGCTGTGTGTGTGGTGGTGTAGGTGGTGTGTGTGTGTTGTGGTGTAGGTGGTATGTGTGTGTGTTGTGGTGTAGGTGGCTGTGTGTGTGGTGGTGTAGGTGGTCTGTGTGTGTGTTGTGGTGTAGGTGGCTGTGTGTGTGGTGGTGTAGGTGGTCTGTGTGTGTGTTGTGGTGTAGGTGGCTGTGTGTGTGGTGGTGTAGGTGGTCTGTGTGTGTGTGTTGTGTAGGTGGTGTGTATTGTGGTGTGTGTGTTTTCCCCCCATTCTGTTTGTTCAGTATATTTGACAGTATACATTACATTTTGTTCTATACAGTATGTTTCGTTTAGTTTATTTATACATAGGTCTGTTACTCGATTAAAAAATGTGTTGATTATTATTATTTTTAGGTTAGTTGAGTAGTCTGTAAATGTTTATCTGGTCTCCATCCCTGTGTAGGTATATTTACATTATAAACAGCCTGGAGGTGGCAATAGGCTCTATAGGCTCTATGTGTGTATTGGGAAGAGCCAACAGTGGAAGAGCCAACAGTGGAAGAGCCAACAGTGGAAGAGCCAACAGTGGAAGAGCCAACAGTGGAAGAGCCAACAGTGGAAGAGCCAACAGTGGAAGAGCCAACAGTGGCAGTCTTGGTAGATTCAGGTCGCTTTCCCCTGCTCAGATGTTGCACGCATCAACCAATGCTTACATACAACATCATCGACCGTGTCATCGACTGACTGAATGCTAGAACATATGATGTGGTTAGCTGATAGGTAAAAAACACCTATCCAGTCCTGATAAGATCTGGCAAGAGTCAGCAACGCCTGGGCAGAGGAATGTGTCTGCTATGCATGATGACGTCATATCTCTACAACGAGAGGGAGGCCGACACATTGACAGTACTATTCATAGACAATAGGTGGCAGTATAGTATCATAGTTCCTGCTTGTACTAAAGCTTCAATGAGAACCTTTCCTTCTCTAGGCTCTACTCTCCAGGCCCTTTACTCTTTTCTATTTTTGCCAATTGCCTGCCACTGGCATTAAACAAAGCATGTGTGTCCATGTATGCTGATGATTCAACCATATACGCTATGCGTCAGCAACCACAGCTAATGAAGACACTGAAACCTTTAGCAAAGAGTTGCAGTCTGTTTTGGAATGGGTGGCCAGTAATAAACTGGTCCTGAACATCTCTAAAACTAAGAGCATTGTATTTGGTAAAAATCATTCCTTAAGTTCTAGACAGCTGAATCTGGTAATGAACGGTGTGGCTGTTGAACAAGTTGAGGAGGATAAATTACTTGGCGATACCTTTTGATTGTAAACTGTCATGGTCAAAATATATAGATTCAATGGTTGTAAAGATGGGGAGAGGTCTGTCCGTAATAAAGAGATACTCAGCTTTTTTGACACCACACTCCAGAAAGCAAGTTCTGCAGGAATATAGTTTTATCTTATCTTAAGGTAACATAACTAAATGACTATCACACCGTAGCACTCACTTCTGTCATCATGAAGTGCTTTGAGAGACTTGTCAAGGATCATATCACCTCCACCCTACCTGATACCCTAGAGCCACTTCAATTTGGGTACCGCCCAAATAGGTCCACAGACGATGCAATCGCCATCACACTGCACATGGCCCTATCCCACCTGGACAAGAGGAATACCTATGTAAGAATGCTGTTCATTGACTACAGCTCAGCATTCAAAACCATAGTGCCCTCCAAGCTCATCATTAAGCTTGAGGCCTTGGGTCTCAACCCCGCCCTGTGCAATTGGGCCCTGGACTTCTTGACGGGCCGCCCCCAGGTGGTGAAGGTAGGAAACAACATCTCCACTTCGCTGATCCTCAACACTGGGGCTCCACAAGGGGGCTTGCTCAGCCCCCTCTTGTACTCCCTGTTCACCCATGACTGCGTGGCCATGCACACCTCCAACTCAATCATTAAGTTCACAGATGACACAACAGTAGTAGGCTTGATTACCAACAGTGACGAGACAGTCTATAGGGAGGAGGTGAGGACATGAAAACAGTGTGGTGTCATGAAAACAACCTCTCACTAAATGTCAACAAAACAAAGGACATGATCATGGACTTCAGGAAACAGCAGAGGGAGCACCCTCATATCCACATCGACGGGACAGCAGTGGAGAAGGTGGAAAGTTTTTTAAGTTCCTTGGCGTACACATCAAGGATAAACTGAAATGGTCCACCCACACAGACAATGTGGTGAAGAAGGCGCAGCAGTGCCTCTTCAACCTCAGGAGGCTGAAGAAATGTGGCTTGTCACCTATAACCCTCACAAACTTTTCAAATGCACAATTGAGAGCATCCTGTCGGGCTGTATCACCGCCTGGTACGGCAACTGCACCACCCATAACCGCAGGGCTCTACAGAGGGTGGTGTGGTCTGCACAAAGCATCACTGGGGGCAAACTACCTGCCCTCCAGGACACCTACAGCACCCGATGTCACAGGAAGACCAAAAAGATCATCAAGGACAACAACCACCCAAGCCCCTGCCTGTTCATCTCAATACCATCCAGAAGGCGAGGTCAGTACAGGTGCATCAAAGCTGGGACCGAGAGACTGAAAAACAGCTTCAATCTCAAGGCCATCAGACTGCTAAACAACCATACTAAAACAGTGGGGCTACTGCCTACATACAGACTCAAATCTCTGGCCACTTTAATAAATGGATAACTAGTCACTTTAATAATGTCACTTTAATAATGTTTACATATCTTGCATTACTCATCTCACATGTAAATACTGTATTTTATACCATCTATTGCATCGTGCCTATGCCGCTCGGTCATTGTTCATCCATATATGTATATGTATATATTCTTATTCCATTCCTTTACTTAGATTTGTGTGTATTAGGTAGTTGTTGTGGAATTGTTCGATTACATGTTAAATATTGCTGCACTGTCGGAACTAGAAGCACAAGCATTTCGCTTCACTCTCAATAACATCTGCTAACCATGTGTATGTGACCAATAAAATGTGATTTGATGATTTGATTTGATTTATTGTCCAGTCATATTTATTGTCCAGTGCTACAAAGAAAGACCTAGTTAGGCTGCAGCTGGCCCAGAACAGAGCGGCACATCTTGCTCTTCATTGTAGTCAGATGGCTAATATTAATACTATGCATGCCAGTCTCTCTTGGCTAAGAGTTGCGCTGACACACACACTTACCCCACCAGACATGCCACCAGGGGTCTATTTATAGTCCCCAGATCCAGAACAAATTCAAGGAAACGTACAGTATTATACAGAGCCATGAATGCATGGAACTCCCTTCCATATTCCACCCACCCACCCACCCACACACACACACACACACACACACACACACACACACACACACACACACACACACACACACACACACACACACACACACACACACACACACACACACACACACACTGTCTTTTCAATTGGAGTGACACCCGTGTAATGCCGATAGCCAACACTGACTAGCTCTTCCTATTGATTAGGCCTCACGTCTGTAATGAATGTAGTCACTGCCAACTGTGACGGTCGGCCAGTAGTAGCAGTGGTGGTTTGGCTGAGTTAAGGCACTGCTAATCCACATACTCAGTTGTTCCCAACAGCTCTGCTACTGCTGCTGCTACACTGCTACAATGGGACAGCTCAGTCTGCTGACTATGCTACGGCTATCATGGCTCAGAGACACACACACACGAAGAGAGACATGGAGGGAGGGAGGAATATCTAGAAAGGGGAGAGGCAAGGAGGAGAGAAAGAGAGAGAAAGGGGTAAGTCATCCAGTGTGTGCCTCACTGACTGCCTTCTATGCCTCATTACCTCCCTCACTGAGTCCAGGCTGCTCTCATTGGCTGCTCTCAAGCTTAGCTCCTCCCCCTGAGCCTTTTCTCAATGGGGTCTCTGTGATTGACAGTTGTGGGGTGGAACTGCATGCAGAGGCAGATGGTTACAGGAAGTAGTCTAGGTGTTATGACAGAATGCTGACTGAGTAACTAGTATTACCCTATTGATTGTAACATATACATGAAGTTCATCCAGGATGTTCAACTCCCGGTCTCAAGGACCACTGTGTCTTCTGCTTCCTTGGCATCCCTGGCTTTAGACTCAGCCACTGGTTTAGTAGCTGGAAACCAGGTGTGTGTGTATGGCTACGGACATGAATTAATGTAACTATCAGGGAGATATGAAAACCAGCAGACATGGCAGCCCAGAAGGACAAGAATTGAATGACCCTGATGTGAGAGAAGAAATGAGGAAGAGAGGAATAGGAACTAATAGTATAGATAAACATGTGAGTGTGGTTGAGAGGGATGAGAGAAATGGGATGTACCGTAAGAGTAAAAGAGAGAAGGATATGGAATAAGAAGTCCTATGGGAGAAAGAGAAAGATAGTAAAATGGAGAAAATGGTGGGGTAGAGAATTATGGTTGAGGAAAGAGGGAAGGTGAGAAATGTAGAGGTATTTATGAGACAGAGGAAAGAAACTTATGGGGAGAGAGGTGGGGTATGGACAATAGGGGATGATGAGCAAGGAGGTGAGGAGGGAGAGATAGAGAGAGAGGTGTGGCTGGGAAAAGAGAGGATGGGGAGAAAGGAGGGGGGAGTGCTCTCTGCATATATTCTGGTGACTTCATCCTCACCAGTAAACCATGTTGGTATACTTACACCAAGGACCGATTTTACGGCCTCCCCCCTTTCTTTCTTTCTTTCTTTCTTTCTTTCTTTCTTTCTTTCTTTCTTTCTTTCTTTCTTTCTTTCTTTCTTTCTTTCTTTCTTTCTTTCTTTCTTTCTTTCTTTCTTTCTTTCGTCTCTCTCCCTTTGTCCACACGTCTCCTCCATCCCCATCACACCACTCCCATCTCCCTCTTCTCTTTACAGGCTTTACTCTCACCTTGCAAAACAAGTAATTTTTTACCCCCTTTTTAGAAAAAGAGAACGTGATGTGAATCTGATGGAGGTACATTCTATCTGGCAGAGATAGCTTCCTCTTAGAGAAGTACATGCTTGGCTCTTATTGTTGCATTGCACTGTACGGTACTATATGTACTGTAAGCCAATAAAACACCATTGAATTAGATTGAAACTGTTACAGAAAATCTCGTGCTCCTCTGGTAGAAGACTGGGAGCAGTAGGAGCCTACTTATGAGCGAGTTAATAATTCCAGCTGTTTAAAAATGTATTGTGCTTACATCAGCATCGCTTCGGCCTGCCTGTGTGTACTGCAGCGCCTAGACAGGTACAACACACACACACACACACACACACACACACACACACACACACACACACACACACACACACACACACACACACACACACATACAGCCCAATACTAACACACCTGATTTAAGGGCTTGACAATTGGTTGAGGAGTTGAATCAGGTGTGCATTGGGCTGGAACAAAAGCCTGCATACCTAGTGGGTTCCCAGGACACTGCATTGGACAAAGATGACAGTTTTGGCAACATTGCTATTTCTGTCCATTGTAGCCTGGCTGTCTACTCACTGCAGTAAGTCTGTCCTTTGTAGCCTGGCTGTATAGTAACTTCTTACTGGAGTAAGTCTGTCCTTTGTAGCCTGTCCACATAGTGACTACTTACTGCAGTAGGTCTGTCAGAGCAGAGGCAGAGAGAGACAGTTCACCAAGGACGGAGAGGCAGAGGCAGAGGGAGTGAGCTCTACATGCCTCCAGCCAATGAATTATTCAGCTTTATGAATCATTGAGTCACATACAGCTCCTTCTTAGACTGCAACTCAGAACCACCCAGCCTCACCCAGCCTCACAGCCTGCAGGATGCACCCACCACTTGGTCTGAGACTTGAGCTTTCAGAAAAACATCTCCTGATAGGGTTATTAACATGGGTTATATGGATGGATGCACAGAAGCAGATGAAGCCTACTCAGGGACCTCTCCATTGAGGGTGCTTATTGGAACCTGTCTTATTATGGGTCCAGGCAAGTAAGGCAACCACCCCTGAGAGGGTTTTGTAACTCTGCACACATGCCCATACTTAACCATTGTTGGTTGTCCATTCCATCGGTGTTAACTATGGTGTTTCTCTCCTTGCTGATAAGTATCTTAGTGGCAGAGGCACCACATCAGCCTCCACACACTAAGATCCACATTGTATTTATTTGATACAATCTGGATCTTAGTTCCAATTTTTCCGGTACTTCTGCTACAGAGTAGGTGGGAGAAGGAGGAGGAAAAGGAAGAGGAGAGGGAAGACGAGGAGGCTAGGCTATGTTTGAAGGGGGAGAGACTGGCTCCCCTGCAGGGACTTCTGACTGAGAGACAACACAGCACACTCCAGGGTGGCAGAGATTATCAGCTGGCCACACGTAGACAGCATATATCAAACAATGAAGGTGACAAGTATGCAACAGAAAGATGAGACATATGGGCACACATGTACTGCAAACACACGCACACACATACACATGTACACACACACAGATATGCGCAAACACACACACACACACACACATAGATATGCGCACACACGTGCAAACACACACAGAATCATAAAAGCACACTCATTAACCCACATATTCATATAAACACACACACACACACACACACACACACAAAGACACATCTAGAGTAACCCTCATGTTAGGATAATTTTTCACCCATCTTTGAATGAACACCACCCTCCCCCCTTCCCTTTATTCATAGGCCAACTGCCACAGCTAAAAGGTGTTTTTTCCATGAGTTTAGTAGGCCCCTCCACTCCACGTTTGATATTCTACTGTGAACCATATTGCACTCTCCACCCATCCATATTTTCCTCTACACAGCGCTTGTTTCTGTTTCTGAGTTTGGTGTATTCCTCTGGCTCTGAGTTCGACCTGCTCAAGCGCATTCGATGCGTTTAGCATCAGGCGGGTATGTCCGCGGGACACGATATCGCACACAGACACAGCACCCACAAACCAGGCCGCCTGCGTGGGCGGGAGGCGCTGGATCCGGCACGGCGGTTCACCCAAGATGACAGAGCGCATCTCTCAACCGGCGCGAGGAGCCAGAGAGCGGCTAGCTCACAGACTCTATTTCTATGGGACAGCTCAAGCATGTGTGCCGCGGCCGTGCCCAATTCAACCCTACCCCCACCGCTCCTCAGAAGTCTCTCATGCTTGTTGACTGAGGGAAGGATCCACCCGGGAAGGAAATGTGTGTCACATGGATGACAGTGGGTGCAATATGTATTATGTATGTGGCTATTTGAGAAGTGCACAATGTGTATGATGGGTAATGTCCAATGTATGTATTATGCTGAATGTGTAATGTGCACTGTCTATTTTGTATGTGTCAGTACTGTGTGTCTAAGACAATTTTCCTGTCGGGGACATTAAAGTTCATTCTATCCTAACATCCTGTCCTAGAAATCACTGTATTCTACTGGCCAGCTTCAACACCATAGGCAGCTAGTTCCATTGTCCTGTTCAACTGCTGCAGGGCCAATAGCTGTCTGTGGTGCTGAAATGGTCCACAGCATCAACCCTAATTCACAGCCCTCTCCTGGGGGACGTTTTAATTCTAGCCCTGCACTAACACACCTGATTTAACTCACTATTTATCAAGCCCTTGAGTTGTTGAGAGCATCCTGACTGGCTGCATCACTGCCTGGTATGGCAACTGCTCGGCCTCCGACTGCAAGGCACTACAGAGGGTAGTGGGAACGGCCCAGTACACCACTGGGGCCAAGCTTCCTGCCATCCAGGACCTCTACACCAGGTGGTGTCAGAGGAAGGCCCTAAAAATTGTCAAAGACTCCAGCCACCCTAATCATAGACTGTTCTCTCTGCTACTGCACGGCAAGCAGTACCGGAGCGCCAAGTCTAGGTCCAAGAGGCTTCTAAACAGCTTCTACCGCCAAGCCATCAGACCCCTGAACATCTAAACGAACGGCTACCCAGTCCATTTGCATTGCCCCCCGCTGCTATTCTCTGTTGCTATCATCTATGCATAGTCACTTTAATAACGCTACCTAAATGTACATACTACCTCAACTAACCGGTGCCCCCGCACATTGACTCTGTATCGGTACCCCCCTGTATATAGTCTCGCTATTGCTATTTTACTGCTGCTCTTTAATTACTTGCTATTTTTATCTCATATTCGTATCCATATTCTTTTTAAACTGCATTGTTGTTAGGGACTCGTAAGTAAGCATTTCACTGTAAGGTGTACTGTACACCTGTTGTATTTGGAGCATTTGATTAATAAAATTTGATTTGAATCAGGTGTGTCAGCTATTTACCAAGCCCTTGAGTTGTTGAATCAGGTGTGTCAGGTATTTACCAAGCCCTTAGGATGTTGAATCAGGTGTCAGGTATTTACCAAGCCCTTAGGATGTTGAATCAGGTGTGTCAGCTATTTACCAAGCCCTTGAGTTGTTGAATCAGGTGTGTCAGGTATTTACCAAGACCTTGAGTTGTTGAATCAGGTGTGTCAGCTATTTACCAAGCCCTTGAGTTGTTGAATCAGGTGTCAGGTATTTATCAAGCCCTTGAGTTGTTGAATCAGGTGTGTCAGCTATTTACCAAGCCCTTGAGTTGTTGAATCAGGTGTGTCAGCTATTTACCAAGCCCTTGAGTTGTTGAATCAGGTGTGTCAGCTATTTACCAAGCCCTTGAGTTGTTGAATCAGGTGTCAGGTATTTACCAAGACCTTGAGTTGTTGAATCAGGTGTCAGGTATTTACCAAGCCCTTGAGTTGTTGAATCAGGTGTCAGGTATTTACCAAGCCCTTGAGTTGTTGAATCAGGTGTGTCAGGTATTTACCAAGCCCTTGAGTTGTTGAATCAGGTGTCAGGTATTTACCAAGCCCTTGAGTTGTTGAATCAGGTGTGTCAGGTATTTACCAAGCCCTTGAGTTGTTGAATCAGGTGTGTCAGGTATTTACCAAGCCCTTGAGTTGTTGAATCAGGTGTGTCAGGTATTTACCAAACTTTTGAGTTGTTGAATCTGGCGTGTCAGTGCAGGGCTAGAACAAACGTGTGGACAGTCTGGTGGTCCTGCAGTAGAGGACTGGAAATAAGGGGCTAAAACAGTTATCAAACCATGGACAGTTCTATTGGCCTGGAAGTTGTTCAATTAAGCAAGGAACTGTCTGTCCACGGACAGTTCTATGTGTCTTCTAGCACAGGTGTGTGTCCAAATAACCATACTAGTGTACTAAATAGTTTGCGAAAAAAGAGATTTGTAGTATGTGAAATTTCGAATGCATGATCTAATGCTCAAATGTATGATGTAATGCTCGATTGCGTTGACTCCCATCACTCGTTCATTTTGGTACAGTGCGTCAATTTATCTGATTATCAGCTGTTGTCAAAAATTTGAGTCGGAAAAACAAGTGAACTCTAGTAGATTAATTGCTGAAATGACTATGCAGTTTAAGTATGTAGTAGCCTACACTAGTATGGGTATTCGGACCCGGCCTGTGTTTCTTAATCCTGAGGTGCGTTCAGTTAGCTTGAACTTTTACTACGTTACGGAACGGTTTTTACTGAATGACATGTTTCGCCAAAACGTTCTTGTACATTCTTGAACAGACTTTGAGGTATGTTTGCTCCCATTTGGTGGGTGTGCGAGGTGTGGCTTGAAGCAATGAGGGACGGATTTAAAGGCCTGTAGCCATACTCATAGCGTTCTCTAACCCACAACCCAACATTTTTCAACTGGTCGTTCAGTACAGCACTGTTTCCGTTCGATTGAACGAACGTAAAAATGTACTGAACACAGCCCTGGTCCTGGGGACACAAAGGGGTGCACACTTTTTTTTATACCCTAGCACTACACAGCTGATTCGACAAAACAGAACTGTCTGTGATGCTGAAAATTTTTGTTGCTGGAACTGTTGCTGTGGGTCGTTTTAAGCACCATGGACAGTTCTATTGGCCTTGCAGAATCATGAATGGTTAAGGGAACTATCCATGGTTGTGACATGGTCCAACACAATAAATAGGGTTAATTTTGAATGGGTAAAAGATTGGTAGTGTTGGTATTTGTAAAGGTTGGGGTTAAGGTAAGGGTTAACTTTTCTCCTATGGCCTTTCTACCATGGTTACACTGTAAAAAGTAACTGCCTAACTCATTAAATGAATTGATTAGTGGCTACTCAAACATCTCCAACCGTCAGTAGAACTCATACAAGTGGTACTAACTCATGTCAATAAGATTTCATATCACTTAAAGTTTTATGAGTACTGTTAACAAATATTATATTATTTAGTAAATATAACTTTATGTATTTGTATTCTGCTAAGGTTATGATTAGTTAATATGTTAAAGTCAATCTAACATGTATTAAATAAGTTGTACTTACATGACTCTATTATGTTTTACATCTTTACTTAAAATCACTAAGTAGTAGTCAGACACATTGATATTAGAGTCAAAACACTTGATTTATCTGTGTTGTGATGATATAGAATTATTACATTTTTGCAAGTTACGAATATGTAATAGTGCCACATGGCTTGTTTGAAGAAAGAAAAGTATATTTCTAAAATAGTATTAAGCAGTTTTAGGTGTAATTGATCATGATGAACGGATATCAAATCTGCTAAATACAGTTAGATAATGAGACAAGCCATTCCCACCATCAAGAAGGTAATGTGCACCACCACCACTAATGCAGCACAATGTAATGCGTACAGCTCTACCTCCAGTTACTGCTAGAGGGATGAGCACTGAGGTCAACAATGACTGGTTACAGCTCTACCTCCAGTTACTGCTAGAGGAACGAGCACTGTGCTCAACAATGACTGGTTACATCTCTGCCTACAGTTACTGCTAGAGGGATGAGCACTGTGGTCAACAATGACTGGTTACATCTCTACCTCCAGTTACTGCTAGAGGGATGAGCACTGTGCTCAACAATGACTGGTTACAGCTCTACCTCCAGTTACTGCTAGAGGAATGAGCACTGTGGTCAACAATGACTGGTTACAGCTCTACCTCCAGTTACTGCTAGAGGGATGAGCACAGTGCTCAACAATGACTGGTTACAGCTCTACCTCCAGTTACAGCTAGAGGGACGAGCACTGTGCTCAACAATGACTGGTTACAGCTCTACCTCCAGTTACTGCTAGAGGAATGAGCACTGTGGTCAACAATGACTGGTTACAGCTCTACCTCCAGTTACTGCTAGAGGGATGAGCACAGTGCTCAACAATGACTGGTTACAGCTCTACCTCCAGTTACTGCTAGAGGAATGAGCACTGTGGTCAACAATGACTGGTTACAGCTCTACCTCCAGTTACTGCTAGAGGAATGAGCACTGTGGTCAACAATGACTGGTTACAGCTCTACCTCCAGTTACTGCTAGAGGAATGAGCACTGTGGTCAACAATGACTGGTTACAGCTCTACCTCCAGTTACTGCTAGAGGAATGAGCACTGTGGTCAACAATGACTGGTTACAGCTCTACCTCCAGTTACTGCTAGAGGAATGAGCACTGTGGTCAACAATGACTGGTTACATCTCTGCCTACAGTTACTGCTAGAGGGATGAGCACTGTGCTCAACAATGACTGGTTACAGCTCTACCTCCAGTTACTGCTAGAGGGATGAGCACTGTGGTCAACAATGACTGGTTACAGCTCTACCTCCAGTTACTGCTAGAGGGATGAGCACTGTGCTCAACAATGACTGGTTACAGCTCTACCTCCAGTTACTGCTAGAGGGATGAGCACTGTGCTCAACAATGACTGGTAAGGTGGATTATAATGACAAATCATCAAATACATAAAACAATGTTAAACATTAAGACACGACCACTGAAAAGGACTAATCAGAACACTTGAAAACAATTACTAATGAATGTTGATAATTTAAGTAGAAGGGACCCTAAATTGTTATGTTCACTACAACAAATATTCATATTCAAGTAACTTCAATCGTTATAGTTCAGAATACATAACGCAAATAAGTTAATAGAACACAAAACAGTTAAGTATTTACAACTTTAAAAGATAACCATATGGGTGGTGATGTCACTTTATTACTATAAGTATTGAACACTGCAATACTTTGAGTTGGGTTACTCGAATGGTTCAAGTAAAGGGTTTCCACCAAAAGAATGACAGTGTACAGTGTATAGAGACAACCTTGTTAGACCTAGATCCTGACAGTGGGTCTCTCACCGCTGAAGGCACATCTGAAGAAAACATTGATCCACGCTTCATGTGATACCCGATAAGCGATAACAGTTAATGTCGCGCCAATATAGGTCGTCTTCTTTCTCCCACAAGAACGTTGTCTCACCATCAAGTTTATACATTGACCAGATGATGACTGCAGATATGGACTAATTCGCAGGTCGCCCTTAAGTCCATGTCCTCTTGATCATTTACCATTCAAAGCGGCGGCTATTTCGGGCGGCAATCAATTAAAACCTATAATAGATCACACTGGACCGAGGTTTGGAGGGCTGCTACGCCACTTCCGTTCTGTTCTCAAAAAGAGCAGCACCAACCCAACACGAAGAGCAGTAGAAACCACAAATCCATATTCATATCATTCATATAGTCACAGGGTCTTTTTAGGCATATATAGACTCAATTTCATTTACACATCATGTAGCCTGAGTTGTGCATTTGATTTCAGAATGCCCGGCAATGGCAATGGACGAGGGACATTAGGGACGGCCGTACCTTGAGCATTAGTGACATGCATGCCGGACTGAAGGGAGAGGGCGAGAGGGAAGAGCACTAGCATCGGCTCGGATCCAGAGAGAGTGAGGAACGGGGGTGGAAGAGCGAGAGACGGGGGAGGGAGAACTCTGTCCATTAATTTCCAAATGTCTGCAGCTAAGAATAGCCTGTAGATGTTTCTCTCTGCACGTTCCCTAACGCGCGCGCGCTCTCTCTCTCCTTCCTCTCTCTCTCTCGCACACACACACATACACGATGCCACATAACTCCCCCGAGACGCGCGCACGTGCACGCACACTCGCTCGCTATCTCATGCCAGCTGTATCCCCTCGCGCGAGCTACACACGCCAGGAGAGATGTACCCCCCCCCCCCTCCCCACCAACCTCTTCCTCCCTCACTAAAACACACATAGCTCACACACAAGGCTGACCTTGACACAGTTACCAGGTCGTTCATGAAATAGCAATAAAAACAAACATAATCATCCATCCATCTCTACCCCCTACACTCTCACAATCACCAAGCAACCATGTCCCCCCGCGGATCTCTTTCACCACCAGTTATTTTACGCATTATTTTTCCATTGATGTGTGCTAGAATGTGTGTATGACAGGGACAGGCATCGTGAATCCAGGGCTGGGCATATGGCTATAGCTCCTAAAGAAATCAGGGCTCACCTCACCGTGCACGGGTCTGGAACTTGAACGAAGGGGAGCGAGGAGCGAGTCTGTGAGTGGGGGCTGTGTGCGTCATGTGCTGCAGCGCCTGGCTGCAACACACACATTTGCTACACACAGGTTTCGGGACAGAGATTTTCTCAGGCATTCAGCGCTGAATTGATCGGCTCTAGTCGCTTAGTAGCCTTTAGTCCAAAATACTGGCTGATCTGGACGGAGACAATTTCGTCTTCTGATCTCTCTTTTTTTTCTTTTTCTTTTTTTAAACATTTCTAGTCATTTCTACTATTTCTAAAGAGAAAGGGGTGCTATTTCCTCCCTCTCCATCCATCTATTCTTCCATCTTTCCCTCCCATAAGGGCCGCTGGACGGATAGCCAAGGAGGCAGTGGAGCGCACTTGTTCACGAAGGAGAGAAAGAGGACGGACAGGACACTGTTTTTTCCAGCGGGCAGAGGCACTCTGCGGGGCGGGGTTGGTGTTCGACTTTCACGGCTTCTGCATTGCGCTCGACCCGCTTGTGGAGATCACGATGACTGGTGGCGAGACACCGGAGCGGTGGCGGATGCTCCCCACTCCGCTATGGTGATGTTGCCCGCGTCCAAATGTCCCCTCCTCGGATGAGACCACGTATGAATGGACGGCTGTGCAGGTGATGGAGAGAATATGATCATTGTGTCGAGGGGGACATCATTTAATTGTTAAGATAAATACGATTCAGCGCTAATATTAGCCTACATTACATTACAAACCACGACGGATTTCAATTAAAGATGATTTTTGAATGCAAATAAGAAAAATCATCAAATGTCAAATTTATCCTTTTCGTGTATAAGGATGGCAGTTCATCTTTGCGCGCGTGTAAAGCGAGTGTGAGGTGGCGGGAGACAAATTAGCCAGTGTACCAAACATTGCGGATGTTACAAAATAAATTAATAATTTTAGATTTTAGCTATTTTTTCCAACATTTTTTGGTGTCTGAAACGTACCATGGCAACCACGACCAACATGCCCGGTTGAGGGTAAAAACTTGGTGGATTTATTTTCTTATTTTTTTATTTTGATAATCTGATTTATTTTAATATTGTGCTGTGGTCATGATGACAATACAACATTTTATCTTCAAGCGAAGCACAAGAAGCTTCTGACGAGCCTATCGCACCGTGGAAATGGTTCGGGAGAAGACGATGGAGCAGCCATGGAGAACATGAAACATTTATACTAACTCATCTTGGAATGTCCTCAATCCGATATCCCCAATACTCCCAAAGAGCCTTGCTCTTCTTTTTTGGACATCTAAAAACGAACTGAAGAGGAATTGTGAAGCCTGCTGCACTGATAGTCGTGCAACAAGCCAAGCTATCCAGCCCAGCCCACGTTGCATTTTTTTACCCCCGCACTTGACATTAGCACTAACGCACGGACAGAGACCAAAGTCTACATGGCGTCTTCATCTTGTAAAGACCGCACCATATAGGCTACCGCCCCGCAACTCTCCGCCTATGCAGGTGGAAGAAGCTGAATAAAACAGTTGTGTGTATGAGCAGTCCGCAGGCAGATGGGATGTAATGTTGTGTGGTCGTGCTGAGCATTCGCCTCCTTCTCAGCTACAGCTGCTTTGTAAAGATTTGGTGTCCAGAGAATGGCGCGGTTCGAAAACGAGATGCCGTCCAGGTATGGCGGCGGCCATGGACCAGGGCATGGGCATGGACCTGGAGGACCTGGCCGCGGCGGCAGCCGGCAGGGCGGCCCTGGAGGCCCCGGGGGCCAGCGGGTCTACAAGCAGTCCATGGCGCAGAGAGCCCGGACCATGGCCCTGTACAACCCCATCCCGGTGCGTCAGAACTGCTTCACCGTCAACCGCTCGCTGTTCATCTTCAGTGAGGACAACTTTGTGAGAAAATACGCCAAAAAGATTACAGAATGGCCATATCCTTTACATGTTTCTCCTCACTGTGTAACATAACATCAATGCTAAACCCCGAATATCAGGTAGGCCCACTGTACTTGCAATGTTATTATCATAATGGGAAGATGATCTAATGATGGGACCTATCTATGTGACTCTACCATTAGCCAATCAGGTAGGGCATCATTAGGCTAGTGTGAGCATGTAATGATGACAACATAGCCGACTAGACAACAACACTCAAAGGCCTTCCTGGCAGCTGTAGTGTGTGGTGATTCAACAGAAGCCTGTAGGCATGATAGGTTTAGGATCCATTGAATGTTTGTATTTGGGCATCATTGATATGATTTTTGTCATTATGAATTATAACGTTGTTATTAAGGGCATTCATCAATTACAGTCACCAATGGACACTTTTTTGGAGAGAGAGAGCGAGAGAGAGAGTGAGAGAGAGAGAGAGAGAGAGAGAGAGATGTTTGTAGTGCAGAGCTGCTTGTTGCTGATGTCAGCATGTTCAGTCTCAGCTCAGGAAAAACAGTGGAGGGGAAGGCAAGGAGGGAGGGAGAGAGTATACTGCCACCATTTATTTTCCCCTAACCCTACCCACCCCTCTTCTAATTGGAGTAAACTAATGGACAACAACACTTAGGCTTCTTCTTCCAGTTTATACATACCATATACATTTTTACAGACACAATGCACCTTACAACAGTTATCTTTTGTTTGTTTTTAACCCCATCCTTCAGTCTTAGTGTTAGCATAGCACCATTTTGGGAGAAACGGGGAGTGATTTGGGCAATGTCTGTTCTCCTGTTGGAAGCTGTGAGGCTGTCAGGACGAGAGAGGAAAGTAGAATAATGATTGCATTGATCTGTAGTGATGGGTCAGAAATGATTCACTCTAATTGGCCTGCTGCTCTGGCAAATGGATGAGATTGTTTTAATGCTTTTGAATCTGTTCAATTGTTTGAATGGAGATTGAACACAGATGTGTGTGAAATATTTTCAATACATGTACTGTATGAGCGTGTGCGTGACCATTTTGAAAAAGGGATTTGGAATATGAATTGAATGTGTTGGATTGTGGACATTGTCTCTTCCACACCCGCACACCCCTACCTGGTTCAGATGGTTTGTTCCTCTCTGGTTTTGTTTGAACATGCTGGATGTTGATCTAAGTGTGTTCAGGGTAATAGTTTAGCAGTGTCTCATCTTCTTCCTCTATCACCCTTTCTCTCTTCTTCTCCACATCTCCCTCTCTTCCTACATCTCTCTCTCCTGCTTTTCTCTCTCCCCTCCATTCCTCTATCATCGCCTTCTCTCTCTCTATCCCTCTCTCTCTATCGCTCTCTCTCCCTCTCTCTCTGCCTCCTCTCCCTCATCTACATTCTCCTATATTTCCTATCTTCCTCTCTCTCTCTCTCCCTCTATCTCCCTCCTCCTCTATCTCCCTCCTCCTCTATCTCTCTCCTCATCTATCACCCTTTCCCTATCCATTTAAATCTCACTCCTTCTCCTCCTGTTTCCTTAGTTACTCCCTTACCTCTCATGCCCCCTCCACCCTCACAAACACACACACACGCACACACGCAAGCACGCACACACACACACACACACACACACACACACACACACACACACACACACACACACACACACACACACACACACACACACACACACACACACACACACACACACACACACACACTCTCAAAGTTCTTGAACTTTTCTAGATTGACTGACCTTCATGTCTTCATTTCTCTTTGCTTATTTTAGCTGTTCTTGCCATACTAGGGACTTGGTCTTTTACCAAATAGGGCTATCTTCTGTATACCACCCTTACCTTGTCACAACACAACTGATTGGCTCAAACGCATTAAGAAGGAAAGAAATTCCACAAATTTACTTTTAACAAGGCACACCTGTTAATTGAAATGCATTCCAGGTAGCTACCTCATGAAGCTGGTTGAGAGAATGCCAAGCGTGTGCAAAGCTGTCATCAAAGCAAAGGGTGGCTACATTGAAGAATCTCTAATATAAAATATATTTTGATTTGTTTAACACTTTTTTGGTTACTACATTCCATATGTGTAATTTCATAGTTTTGATGTATTCACTATTATTCTACACTGTAGAAAATAGTACAAATAAATCAAAACCCTGGAATGAGTAGGTGTGTCCAAACGTTTGACTGGTACTGTATGTGTGACATGTATGTGACTATAGCTACCTGATTCCCCAGGTGTAAAATAATCTGTGAATTTATACTTGGAGGAGAGAGATGATTCATTAGTTGATTCTATACATTTATGATTCAGTATCATTCAGCAGATGACTCAAAAGCAGATTATATAGATTAATGATTAAATATGATTCAGTTGAATGTTTCAGTAGATGATTCACTACATGATTTTATAGATTTACTGTACTCTTAGAAAAAAGGTTCCAAAACGGTTCTTCGGCTCTCCCCATAGGGGAACCCTTTTTTGTTCCATAAAGAAGAACCCTTTTTGGTTTCAGGTAGAACTATTTTTGGGTTCCATGTAGAGCCCTCTGTGTAAGGGGTTCTACCTGGAACCAAAAAGGGTTATTCAAAGGGTTCTCCTATGGGGACATATGTGGTCACTACCAGTAAGACAACACAAAGGTCCCAATGGCACCTTGTTTACTGTACCCATTTGACTCATGTTATCCATAAGATAAGGGTTTAGGTCAAAGTAACTATGTGAAACAAACCGAAAGCCGGCAGAATGGTCGTTCACACGTATTCTCATGCAGCAGTGAAAGAGGGTGACATTTTTTTTCTCACCCTGGAAATTCAGTAAACAGTTTTCAATGAATAGCACATTCTGTCTCTCTCATAACTGTCTCTCCTATTACCTCAGATGCTCTGCTTTGTCCCAGATCAACTGTCATGGCCCCTTGACCTCTAACCTATAACCCCTCCCCTAGCCCTAACCTGTGTAATATACTACCTCATACACTAACTCGTCAAGGGATGAGGCACTGAGGGAGGTCAGGAGGTCAGTTCACCCTTTGTGTGTGTGTGTATGTGTGTGTGCTTCTTTTCATACTTGGTTGTATTTATTTATGTATCTATGTACTAAAGCCCAGGATATTCCGTGGTATTTATGGATTTTGACTGTTACTCTGAACATCACATCACATACCACTGGGATGGAAATCCTACCATCACAAATGAGAGAGGGAGAAAGCCCAGAAAAAGCAAGGGCAAATGGATACAGAAAAAGGAGGAGATTTAGAGAGATAGAAAGACCGAGAGAACGAGAGACAGCCCAGTATTGTTAAAGCCCCGTGTTTTCTTTGCTGTGTGGAATCAGGGATCTACATTCAATCTGCAGAATCTAAATTATTTATTGGCCTTTCTCTTCCTCGCTGCTATCTGCTGCTGCTAACTACACGACCTGTTCCACACGCAGATACCGTGGGCTCTACTGTGTATTAGGGCTGGGAATTACCAGGGACCTCACGATACAATATTTGAAAGTTTTGATAGGATTATGTGTTTCGATTCTCACGATTCTATATGTATTGCGAGTCAATGTTCTGAACATATTGCTCAGCGAGAGCATGAGAGAATGAGTTTTGATCAGACATGGAAATAGAAGTGCTGAAAAAATGTTGGCTCACCATTTAAAAAGAAGACGGAGAACAAGCTATAGGATGAAAAATACTGGCGTTTCGGTCAGTTACAGCCGACTAGCGCTAGGTAACGCAACGCACACATGCACGCACGCACGCACACACACACACTTTCAAGAAACCAATATCCAATAACACACTCATGGTAACACACACATGGTAACGCACACAGCTACACAGTAGTGATGGGGTAAGAAATCAGTACTGTTGGACAATAATATATTGATACTTTGACTCTCCAAGTATCGATTTGTAAAATGAATAAATAAATAAATAAATATACTGTACCAGTCAAAAGTTTGGACACACCTACTCATTCCAGGGTTTTTATTTATTTGTACTATTTTCTTCATTGCAGAGTAATAGGTAAGACGTCAAAACCATGAAATAACACATATGGAATCATGGAGTAACCAAAAAAGAGTTAAACAAATCTAAATATATTTAAAATGTGAGATTCTTCAAAGTACTCACCCTTTGCCTTGATGACAGCTTTGCATACTCTTGGCATTCTCTCAACCAGCTTCATGAGGTAGTTACCTGGAATGCATTTCAATTAACAAGTGTGCCTTGTTAAAAGTACATTTGTGGAATTTATTTACTTCTTAATGCGTTTGAGCCAATTAGTTGTGTTGTGACAAGGTAAGGGTGGTATACAGGAGATAGCCCTATTTGGTAAAAGACCAAGTCCATATTATGGCAAGAAGAGCTCAAATAAGCAAAAAGAAATGACAGTCCATCATTATTTTAAGACATAAAGGTCAGTCAATGTGGAAAATTTCAAGCAGTTTGAAAGTTTCTTAAAGTGCAGTCACAAAATCCACCAATTTATTTAGAATTCACGGCACACTTAACCATTATGGCTACCACAGCATTCTGCAGCGATACACCTTCCCATCTGGTTTGGGCTTAGTGAGACTTTCATTTATTTTTCAACAGGACAATGACCCAACACAGTTCCAGGCTGTGTAAGGGCTATTTGACCAAGAAGGAGAGTGATGGAGTGCTGCATCTACCATAAGCCTCCAAAGTCGTTTTAGAGAATTTGGCAGTAGGTCCAACCGGCCTCACAACCACAGACCACGTGTATGGTGTCGTGTGGGCGAGCGGTTTGCTGATGTCAACGTTGTGAACAGAGTGCTCCATGGTGGTGGTGGGGTTATGGTATGGGAAGGCATAAGCTTGTCAATGGCAATTAGAATACACAGAGATACCGTGACGAGGTCCTGAGGCCCATTGTCGTGTCATTCATCAGCCGCCATCACCTCATGTTTCAGAATGATAATGCACGGCCCCATGTCGCAAGAATCTGTACACAATTCCTGGAAGCTGAAAATGGCCCAGTTCTTCTATGGCCTGCATACTCATTAGACTTGTCACCCATTGAGCATGTTTGGGATGCAGCGTGTTCCAGTTCCTGCCAGTATCTAGCAATTTCAGACAGCCATTGAAGAGGAGTAGGACAACATTCCACAAGCCATAATCAACAGCCTGGTCAACTCTATGCAAAGGAGATGTGTCGCGCTGCATGAGGCAAATGGTGGTCACAGCAGATACTGACTGGTTTTCTGATACCTTAAGGTATCTGTGACCAACAGATGCATATCTGTACTCCCAGTCATGTGAAATCCATAGATTAGGGCCTCATTTATTTATTTCAATCAACTGATTTCCTTGTAAGAGCTGATACTCAGTAAAATCATTGAAATTGTTGCATGTTGCGTTTATATTTTTATTCAGTGTATATATATATAATCATTTTTTTTACAAATCGATACTTGAAGTCAATGTATCAATATAATATAGTCCAAAATAATATTGTGATATATAGCTGTACCGATTTCTTCCCCCATCACTACTGTGTATCTGTGTGTGTTACCATGCACTAGAGTGTGTTATTTGACATTGGTTTCAGGAAAGTGTGTTTGTGTGTGTTTACGGGTGTAAATTATGAGGTATCAGTGCGGAATGGGTATCACGCACGCACGCACGCACGCACGCACGCACACACACACACACACCACACACACACACACACACACACACACACACACACACACACACACACACACACACACACACACACACACACACACACACACACACACACACACGCGGCCTGTTGTCTCTACTAACTTAGTCACGTCTCCTGGTCTGGATCACTCACTTCCTGCCAGACAAAAAAGAACAGGCTGCATGAAAGACTTTCACTGGTGAGACCTCCCTCCCTCCCTCCCTCCCTCCCTCCCTCCCTCCCTCCCTCCCTCCCTCCCTCCCTGTTATCTGACACAGGGATCTGCTGTTCTGAGACTGTGTGGGGTCATCATGTATCAGATGTTGGCTGTGTGTGTCTACTGGAGTTGGGGTTATCCTACCAGATTGGCAGACCAACCTGGAGAGAGGGGTGTTTCTGTTCTCTTTATAGGCCGGGTGTGAGGAGGAGGGGAGGACAGGTAGCATGAGAAATGGAGGAGGAGAGGAAATGAGAGGAGTGTTGTCCTCCTCTGTTCATACTCACTGCAGTATCAGGAAGAAGGAGGAGAGACTGAGAGGGGAAGAGAGGGGAGGAGAGAGACAAAGAGGAAGAGGAAAGAGGTAGATTGAGACAGTAGAGACTGAAAGAGACAGAGAAAGAGAGAGAGTGGGAGGGAGAGGGAGAGAGAGAGCAAAAAAGAGAGCGGGAGAGAGAGCAAAAAAAGAGAGAGAGATAGAAAGAGCGAGAGAGAGGGGGGGAGCTAAACTGCCTGTCTGTGTCTAAATCATTTAAAATGGAGCGGGAGAAAGATGAGGAATAACTGTATGAGCTAAGACCTAGATACCACTGCAGATCACACACACGCACACACACATCCACGCACACACTCACACACACACACATTTTTGGGATTTTACCACAAAATGTAATGCTACTATTTTCCTCTCTTGCTCCCTCTCTCTGCATGCTGACTGATAGGATGTGAAGTTTTATATTTTCCTCTCTTGTTCCTTTACCTTTACTTCCTTTCTCTTACTCACATCCAATCCATCACTCTCTCTATACCTCTCCCTCTCCTTCTCTCCAATCATCACTCTCTCTATACCTCTCCCTCCCTCTCCTTCCTTCCAATCCATCTTTCTCTCTATACCTCTCCCTCTCCTTCCCTCCAATCATCACTCTCTATACCTCTCCCTCTTCTTCCCTCCAATCATCACTCTCTCTATACCTCTCCCTCTCCTTCCCTCCAATCATCACTCTCTCTATACCTCTCCCTCTCCTTCCCTCCAATCATCACTCTCTCTATACCTCTCCCTCTCCTTCCCTCCAATCATCACTCTCTCTATACCTCTCCCTCTTCTTCCTTCCAATCATCACTCTCTCTATACCTCTCCCTCTTCTTCCTTCCAATCATCACTCTCTCTATACCTCTCCCTCTTCTTCCCTCCAATCATCACTCTCTCTATACCTCTTCTTCCCTCCAATCATCACTCTCTCTATACCTCTCCCTCTTCTTCCCTCCAATCATCACTCTCTCTATACCTCTCCCTCTTCTTCCCTCCAATCATCACTCTCTCTATACCTCTCCCTCTTCTTCCCTCCAATCATCACTCTCTCTATACCTCCTTCTCTTCTTCCTTCCAATCATCACTCTCTCTATACCTCTCCCTCTCCTTCCCTCCAATCATCACTCTCTATACCTCTCCCTCTTCTTCCTTCCAATCATCACTCTCTCTATACCTCTCCCTCTTCTTCCTTCCAATCATCACTCTCTCTATACCTCTCCCTCTCCTTCCCTCCAATCATCACTCTCTATACCTCTCCCTCTTCTTCCTTCCAATCATCACTCTCTCTATACCTCTCCCTCTTCTTCCTTCCAATCATCACTCTCTCTATACCTCTCCCTCTCCTTCCCTCCAATCATCACTCTCTATACCTCTCCCTCTTCTTCCTTCCAATCATCACTCTCTCTATACCTCTTCTTCCTTCCAATCATCACTCTCTCTATACCTCTCCCTCTTCTTCCCTCCAATCATCACTCTCTCTATACCTCTCCCTCTTCTTCCCTCCAATCATCACTCTCTCTATACCTCTCCCTCTCCTTCCCTCCAATCATCACTCTCTCTATACCTCCCCCTCTTCTTCCTTCCAATCATCACTCTCTATTCCTCCTCCTCTTCTTCCTTCCTATTCCATAGTGTTTCTTCCTCCTGAGTGGATGTGTGTATGCGTGTGTTTATGTAGGCGCTATACACTGAGTGTACAAAACATATATATATATATTATTGGTTTTATTGTCATTTTGCTATTCTAACGGTTATTACGATGACCACGGTTATTTTGGCTGACCAATAACCATCATCCAAAATTCCATGACCGTTACAGCCTTAATTATCCATTAGAAATGGAAACCAGGCTACTCTGACCTGACTATACCTTTGTCAGGCCCACCCATGTGCTGTGTATCTATAACATGGGTATACACTGAGTTTACAAAACATTAGGAACACATACTCTTTCCATGACATAGACTGACCAGATAAATTCAGGTGAAAGCTATGATAACTTATTGATGTCACTTGTTTAATCCACTTCAATTAGTATAGATGAATGGGGAGGAGACAGGTTAAAGAAGGATTTTTAAGCCTCAAGACAATTGAGACATGGATTGTGTATGTGTGTCATTCAGAGGGTGAATGGGCAAGACAAAAGATTGAAGTGCCTTTGAACAGGTTATGGTAGTAGGTGCCAGTCGTATCGGTTTGTGTCAAGAACTGCAACACTGCTGGGTTTTTCACGCTCAACAGTTTCCTGTGTGTATCAAGAATGGTCCACCACCCAAAGGACATCCAGCCAACTTGACACAACTGTGGGAAGCATTGGAGTCAACATGGGCAGCATCCCTGTGGAAAGCTTTCGACACCTTGTAGAGGCCATGTTCCGACGAATTGAGGCTGTTCTGAGGGGAAAAGGGGGGATCCAACTCAATATTAGGAAGGTGTTCTTAATGTTTTGTCCACTCAGTGTATCTGTGTGTGTGTGCCTCTCAGGCCCACTCTGATTGCCTCATATCACTGACTACTGTCTACTGTCTGGTAACAGATGTGTGAATTGATCCATATTATGATTCCCCTGGGAAGGCTCCACTCTACTCTCACATACAACAACATGCTAAAACTGAACCAGGATCAGTATGTACAGGCCAGCTCAGGTTATCTGGCAGGTTGAAACTGACCTATGAACAGTTCTAACCACAGTCATATTCCCTAGTCTCACTTAACGGTGCAGATTGTGCTACGTCATTCTGATGACTCAAGTTTGTGAGTTACGTTGAGTAACGTATCTGAAGTTAGGATTTCAATTTTATTAAAAATATTATATCTTTTTAAATCTTTAACTCTGGATTGTTGAAAATTACCCATAAGTAACCATTTCACTGTTAGTTTACACCTGTTGTTTACGAATCATGTGACAAATAACATTTGATTTGATTCTGCCTATAACTTGGTGTGAAATCTGAATATTCTGTGTCATTAGCTAGGTTTACATCCGATTGGCGAGAGATTTTCATGCGAATCTAAAACAATCTGCATGAAGGAAATACGAGCATTTTCCCACCGGTGGTGTGTTTCCACCAAACGGACTTGTTGCGGATAAAAATCAGTGCGTGATGACGTAGATCACACAAATTGTACTTTTTCGTTTACGTTTCATGTACCAAATAAAAAACCAAAGTTCAATGTCTTTCCATCGCATTTTCAACTCTACTGAGACGTGGTTATAGGTCAATAAAGGGTGTTTCATCTGTCAAAGCTTGTGTATTTCTCCTACTGCTGTTTGTAGTTTATAGGCCCAATCCTAAATTGAGACAAGTGCACCTTTTGTGTAAATCATACATTAAAGTCAATGGGACATTTGTGAGAGCATTTGACTTCAGCACAGTTAGGATTGGAGCCTATGTGTTTATCTCAGGATGCCTTATACTGTAGTCTTGTTTATGTGTTTGGTGCCCTTGGTTGGGTGGATCTACTGTTTCCAGACCTCAGCCTGGTGGGGCTATCAGTCTCCTGGGGTTTCAGCTTAGTCGTTGTTATTTGACCTGTTATTATAACATTTCGTCCTTGTTCTAATCAATAGCAGATATAATGGCTTTTCAGAAGTGTGTTTGATTTGAACAGCAGCTTGTCCTGGATGGAGAGAGTTGACACTTGGCTCAGGGACAAACTGTGGTGCAACTGATGCACACACAAGATGGAAGGATCTGGAAAGCCAGTTGGAGTGTGTCCAGGTGGTTCAACTTCTCCAGCCTCTACATCTGCATTTGAGAGGATTAGACAAAGGAGTGCGTGTGTGTATGTGTGTGAGTGTGTGTGTGTGTGCGTGCATTTGTGTCCCAGTGGATTTGACTCAGTGGATTTGACCCAGTGGATTTGACTTCAATCAATTGCAGACAAAGGGTAACCACCAAGAACTTGTGTAATTGAATCAGGTGTGTTAGTGCTGGGTTGGGACAAAAGCCTGCACACACAGCATCCCCCCAGGATCATGCAGTAATGAAGCACAGCGGTGCAGTCGTTAGAATGTTTTTTTTTAGTGCAGGGGTCAGGGGTCAACAGCTCCAGTCTTCCAGCACCACATCATCTTTTGGTTTACCTTCTCTCTCTGTAATCAGAGACTGAACCAGGTCTCCCCAGCCAATCCATCAATGGCATTCATAGATCAATTATTGATCAACAGGAATTTGGAACTGAAAGGACCGGGTGTAGAGGTTGGAGAGTTGGTTAGAGAAGTGATGCGCTGCAGGGAGATACCGTGGTCCAAGCCCAGGCCTTGTGATCAGATGTGTAGCTTACCAACCTGGCCTCAGGGCAATTCGTAAGATTTGGTATGCAAATTCGTAAGATTTAGTATGATCTGTTATGCTACATTAGGTTACATTATGAATGGAATAGCAGTCATACAATATCATACAAATTAGAGGACGTATAGTATCATACATCTTACCTGGTTATGCAATATCATACTATTTGGAAGACCTAACTTATCATACATCTTGGAGGTTGTTGCAGCTCTATCTATTTGTTGTATTTATTTACTTATTTATTTATGAGGGCAAATCATACTCAATGAACTAGAGTATAGTACAAAAATAATGGGTATTAGAATAAAAACCTCTATAACAACAATGTCAATGACATCAACAATAACAAAAAGTTAATTGAGTATGATTTGCCCCCCAAAATAAATAAGTAAATTAATACAACAAGTATTTTCCTGAGCCCAGGCTGTTTATTGCACCATAACAACAAAGGAGAATTTCAAGGAGAATTTACTTTGCTGGTTAGGAGAACTAACAACGAAGGTTAGGAGAATTTACATAACTGGCTAGGTGAATTAGTTTAAGGTTAGGAAAATGGTTAGGGGAAGGGTTAGCTTAAAATTCGGTAAAACTGAATTTTAAAGGTACCTAATAAACCATTTATAAGGCATTTATAAATTGTGTGTTCACCATGTATTAATCATTACTCCCACATTTGCAAATGTTAGTAAGCTAATTATTATGTATATGTCATTAAACATCCTGTATTGTGTGCTTATTCTTTTAACAGGTACTGCTGCAATGTCTTCCAATGGTAAACCCATCTTTTTGTGAGAAATTACACTGCTCACTCAAAACATTTCTAAAGTATTTCTAAAGTATAAATAGCACTTACTTTAGATTAGGGACTTTTGTACAATTTCAGCCAGTAGTTTTGAAAGTGGTGCTCATGAGCCAAAACGATCCCCGTTTTTTCAGTACTATGTCATCCATTCTTTTACTACGTCTGGAATTTTATTTTTGTTATTATCATTATATTTTTTGTTGTTGGGCAATTCGTATGAAATGTTAAGAATCCAATTCATACAATATGTTAAGACTACATCTTTAAGTAATGATTAGTAAATGGTTTATAAATGTGAGAGTAATGAATAATAAATGGGGAACACACAATATATAAATGCCTTATACATTGTTCATTGGGTACATAAAAATACATAAAAATTAATTATAGTATAATTCTTGTGCAATATATATCTATAGGCTATATTGAGGTTTTTCTTTCATAATTTTTTTTATTTGTGTGTAAGCCTAAGCTTTAGGGCCTAAATTTACGCATGCCAAATAGCCTATACTCCAATCACCAAACGCTTTGGGTAACAGGCAGAAAAATGTTATGTCAGTCCACTGAGGAAATACGGACAATGTCCGAGTTTAATTAAATAAGAGAAAAGCTGTGAAATGGAGAAATGAAAATAAAGAGAAGGGAGGGACAGAAAAGTTATGTTTGTGAAAGATTTGAAGTGGTAAAAGAGGATGACAGCAGCACTGGCTATGTTATGTGGGATGATTGTGAGGCACTATACAAATTCATCAGTCACAAGACGGGTACTTCAGATAGGCCTATGGCACGAGAAGGGAACTGTAGCCTACTGTTCAGATGGGTTAAATGGAAACTGAAATCTGGACACTGACTGTAGGTCTATAACCTCTCACATAGCCTTAATATGAACTCCTCCAGAATTAAGCATTTCTTGCAGTAAAATGATACACCAAATGTACATTTTGACTGAGGAACATGAGTGGAGAAATATGATTTATTTCTTTCAGCATCTTGAGAATGCAAATGCACAGTTAGTAATGTTGAAACTTGTTGGGTCATTTTCACAGTTTTCTATTTCCTTACAACCAGTCCAACTGATGTCATTTAAAAACTTTGCACAGAAAACCTTTCCCAATTTTTTGTTGTGGAGTTATTGCATTTTCTCTCCGGTCCCTAAACGTATTTGCTCCACAAAATAAGCAGAGATGATGGAGAAAACTTTACCGATGTCAAAGAGATTGAAGCAATCTATCATTTATGACATTATTTTGGTGAGCAATGGTTTATTTAGTCTTCTAGGGCAACATATAATGACAGAAGAGAAGCTGCATGTATCCAATTATAGACAAGTTGACTAACAAATAGCCTACCAAAATGTTGGAATTTATAAACAGAAACAAAGGCTATCTAAATTTGGCCTAAAGAATCGTGCACTCACTGTAAAAAAAATGGTTCCACCGTCTCTGACTGTAGCCTACAGCACATTTTCTATATAAACAGCTGACCCGCTCACCACTAGTCCCCGACGTGACTCGAACACTCAACCTTTGGATTACTAGAAGGCCCACCCAACCTCCCTACTTTAGTTTCTGTCTTAAGTGACCATACCATTATTGCGTTTGTAATGTCTGTCCAGTGAGTCCAGTCTGACTTCACTGCAGGTGAGCGGGTGTCTTCTACTGTTTGTGAGCGTTGTGTACCGTTACTGTACTGTATGGGTATGTCTGAAATAGATCCTTCCACCCTCCCACCATGTTCTCTAGCACAGGGGAGGATGGGAACAGAGGTCAGCTCAGGATGGGGGGAGGGACTTCTCTTTCTTCCCTTTCGCTGTTTTGTAACCAATGATCAGACATTTTCATAGACATGTTTATTATCTTATTATCAATAGGGCTGGCACAATTACTGCATAACCATGTAACTGACGGTTACGGATGAAGACTCATTAAAGTAAATTAACTGTCATAAACGGTTTACATATTTGCTTATTTAATTTTGTAAAACGAGCAGCTGACTGAAGAAAATGTGCATCTTAAAAAAATAAATATATATATACTGTATATATAATATTGTTTTTATTATAATTTTTTGCTATTAGAACAGTTATTACGATGACCACGGTTATTTTGTCTGACCAATAACCATCATCCAAAATTCCATCACAGCCTTTATTATCCATTAGAAATGGAAATTCACCCAGTCTGAATACCAGGCTACTTTGACCTGGCTATAGCTTAGCCAGGCCCACCCATGTAATGAGTGTCTATAGCGTGGATATACAGTGCATTCGGAAAGTATTCAGACCCGTTGACTTTTTCCATTTTTTATTACATTACAGACGTATTTTAAAATTGAGAAAATAATTTTCCGCCTCATCAATACACACAATACCCATAAGGAGAGGTTTTTTGACATTTTTGCAAATGTATTACAAATAAAATACTGAAATATCACATTTACATAAGTATTCAGACCCTTTACTCAGTGCTTTGTTGAAGCACCTTTGGCTGCGATTACAGCCTCGAGTCTTCTTTGGTATGATGCTACAAGCTTGGCACACCTGTATTTGGGGAGTTTCTCCCATTCTTCTCTGCATATCCTCTCAAGCTCTGTCAGGATGGCGCGTCGCTGCACAGCTATTTTCAGTTCTCTCCAGAGATGTTCGATCAGGTTCAAGTCCAGGCTCTGGCTGGGCCACTCATTAACATTCAGAAACCACTCCTGTGTTGTCTTGGCTGTGTGCTTAGGGTCGTTGTCCTGTTGGAAGTTTAATCTTTGCCCCCATCTGAGGTCCCGAGCGCTCTGGAGCAGGTTTTCATCAAGGATCACTCTGTGCTTTGCTCCGTTCATCTCTCCCTCAATCCTGACTTCCAGTCCCTGCCGCTGAAAAACATGCCGCCTGCATGATGCTGCCACCTCCAGAGTGACGCTTGGCATTCAGGCCAAAGAGTTCAATCTTGGTTTCATCAGACCAGAGAATCTTGTTTCTCATGGTCTGAGATTCCTTTAGGTGCCTTTTGGTGAACTCCAAGCAGGCTGTCATGTGACTTTTACTGAGGAGTGGCATCCGTCTGGCCACTCTACCATAAATGCCTGATTGGTGGAGTGCTGCAGAGATTGTTGTCCTTCTGTAAGGTTCTCCCAACTCCACAGAGGAACTCTTGAGTTCTGTCAGAGTGACCGTTGGGTTCTGGGTCACCTCCCTGACCAAGGCCCTTCTCCCCAGATTGCTCAGTTTGGCCGGGCTGCCAGCTCAAGGAAGAGTCTTGGTGGTTCCAAGAACGATGGAGGCCACTGTGTTCTTGGGGACCTTCAATGCTGCAGACATTTTTTGGTACCCTTCCACAGATCTGTGCCTCGACACATTCCTGTCTAGGATCTGTACAGACAATTCCTTCGACCTCATGGCTTGGTTTTTGCTCTGACATGCACTGTCAACTGTGGGACCTTATATAGACAGGTGTGTGCCTTTCCAAATCATGTCCAATGAACTGTATTTAC
>NC_138293.1:78165000-78247500 GCF_965601325.2 Salmo salar | reverse complement strand
AGACTGAGAGACAGAGAGACTGAGATAGGAGAGAGGACGAGAGGAAATGAGCAGAGGCAGGAGAGACAGAGAGGGCAACATCCACCCCCTCTCTCAATCTCTATCCTCTCTCTCTCACTCTCTCTCCCCCTGTCTTCCCTTGCTTTTAACTCTGTCATGTTGCTATATATAGTGCGGTGAGGAGGGAGGAAGGAGAGATTCATAATTGAAGGTTCTTGGCAGCATGGATCAGAGCACTGGCCACATTAATAAGCAGATTGTGTGTGTGCAAAACAACACCGGCACAAAATGTGCAGAATGGGAACTTGACACACTTCACAATGGGGACAACACACACGCACAGACACACAGACACACAGACACACACACACACACACACACACACACACACACACACACACACCACAGTGCAGTGCAGACACATCAAAGATACAGGTAGGAGTGAGTCCATTCAGTCCTGCTGAGAAGACACTCTCCACTCATTCATCTCCATCAGAGGCAAAGAACAAGTGATGCACAACCAGGAAACACACACACGCACGCACGCACGCACGCACGCACGCACGCACGCACGCACACACACACACACACACACACACACACACACACACACACACACACACACACACACACACACACACACACACACACACACACACACACACACACACACACACACAATGCCATATAGGACTAACACACACATACTACTTACATGTACACACACATGTTCACACATCCATCCTTTTCCTGTTTTATTCTCTATGGTTTCTCTTGACGTTTCTTCTTTAGGGGAGTGTATCATTGCTACTGCTTCCCACTGCGGGTCTAAGCCAGCTAGCACTTAGTGACACATGTTTCTGTGAATATCTATGTGTCCATCATTTTATTGATTTATTCATTGTATGTTTGATTGATTGGTTGATTGATATCTCCATATCTCTATTTCTCTTCTTGATGATGCTAGTCTATCCAACCTTCCAGTTAACTATGTTCCCTACACAGGAACATTCAGGTAGAGAATAGTGTGAGCCCAGTGATAGACAGAGTCAGCTGGGTGAAGGTATATATACTGCTCAAAAAAATAAAGGGAACACTAAAATAACACATCCTAGATCTGAATGAATGAAATAATCTTATTAAATACTTTTTTGTTTACATAGTTGAATGTGCTGACAACAAAATCACACAAAAATAATCAATGGAAATCCAATTTATCAACCCATGGAGGTCTGGATTTGGAGTCACACTCAAAATTAAAGTGGAAAACCACACTACAGGCTGATCCAACTTTGATGTAATGTTCTTAAAACAAGTCAAAATGAGGCTCAGTAGTGTGTGTGGCCTCCACGTGCCTGTATGACCTCCCTACAACGCCTGGGCATGCTCCTGATGAGGTGGCGGATGGTCTCCTGAGGGATCTCCTCCCAGACCTGGACTAAAGCATCCGCCAACTCCTGGACAGTCTGTGGTGCAACGTGGCGTTGGTGGATGGAGCGAGACATGATGTCCCAGATGTGCTCAATTGGATTCAGGTCTTGGGAACGGGCGGGCCAGTCCATAGCATCAATGCCTTCCTCTTGCAGGAATTGCTGACACACTCCAGCCACATGAGGTCTAGCATTGTCTTGCATTAGGAGGAACCCAGGGCCAACCGCACCAGCATATGGTCTCACAAGGGGTCTGAGGATCTCATCTCGGTACCTAATGGCAGTCAGGCTACCTCTGGCGAGCACATGGAGGGTTGTGCGGCCCCCCAAAGAAATGCCACCCCACACCATGACTGACCCACCGCCAAACCGGTCATGCTGGAGGATGTTGCAGGCAGCAGAACGTTCTCCACGGCGTCTCCAGACTATGTCACGTCTGTCACGTGCTCAGTGTGAACCTGCTTTCATCTGTGAAGAGCACAGGGCGCCAATCTTGGTGTTCTCTGGCAAATGCCAAACGTCCTGCTCGGTGTTGGGCTGTAAGCACAACCCCCACCTGTGGACGTCGGGCCCTCATACCACCCTCATGGAGTCTGTTTCGAACCGTTTGAGCAGACACATGCACATTTGTGGCCTGCTGGAGGTCATTTTGCAGGGCTCTGGCAGTGCTCCTCCTGCTCCTCCTTGCACAAAGGTGGAGGTAGCGGTCCTGCTGCTGGGTTGTTGCCCTCCTACGGCCTCCTCCATGTCTCCTGATGTACTGGCCTGTCTCCTGGTAGCGCCTCCATGCTCTGGACACTACACTGACAGACACAGCAAACCTTCTTGCCACAGCTCGCATTGATGTGCCATCCTGGATGAGCTGCACTACCTGAGCCACTTGTGTGGGTTGTAGACTCCGTCTCATGCTACCACTAGAGTGAAAGCACCGCCAGCATTCAAAAGTGACCAAAACATCAGCCAGGAAGCATAGGAACTGAGAAGTGGTCTGTGGTCCCCACCTGCAGAACCACTCCTTTATTGGGGGTGTCTTGCTAATTGCCTATAATTTCCACCTGTTGTCTATTCCATTTGCACAACAGCATGTGAAATTTATTGTCAATCACTGTTGCTTCCTAAGTGGACAGTTTGATTTCACAGAAGTGTGATTGACTTGGAGTTACATTGTGTTGTTTAAGTGTTCCCTTCATTTTTTTGAGCAGTGTATATCCACGTCCTCGGAACCTTCTCAAACGTTCCACATCCATGGATCTGTCTTCTGACCAGCCTGGAAAAGACAGAGGGAAAAGAGAGGGAAAAGAGAGAGGGAAAAGAGAGAGAGAAAAGACAGAGGGAAAAGAGAGGGAAAAGAGAGAGGGAAAAGAGAGAGAGAAAAGAGAGAGGGAAAAGAGAGAGAGAAAAGAGAGAGGGAAAAGAGAGAGAGAAAAGAGAGAGAGAAAAGAGAGAGCAAGACAGACAAACAGCATGAGATACAATGAACTAACCGTGAGTTTATGACTTCATGTGGTAGCGACCCCTACTCCCATTTTCTCTCGTTCTCTTCTCTCTCTCTCTCTCTCTCTCTCTCTCTCTCTCTCTCTCTCTGTCTCTCTCTCTTTATTGCCCTCAGTCCTTCTGTATATAGAGCCAAACGTTGATGTCACACTGAATCATACTCACTGCTTAGGCCTCATCCCTGCAGTAGCCATAACAATGTGTGTGTGTGTGTGTGTGTGTGTGTGTGAGTGTGTGTGTGTGTGTGTGTGTGTGTGTGTGTGTGTGTGTGTGTGTGTGTGTGTGTGTGTGTGTGCGTGTGCGTGTGTGTGCGTGTGTGTGTGCCAGCAGCAGTTATTCATCTGTTTAAATATACAACATGGTTAGTAATAAGCCCATGTGTCATCGCTCTGTGTGTGTGACATCATTCTGTGTCTGTGTGTTTGTGTGTGCGTGTACATATGTTTCTGTGTATGTGCGCATGTACACTTGTGTGTGTGTGTGTATGCGTCATCTGCGTGTGTTTGTCAGTGTGTATCAACATGCAGCGGGGCTGTGTGAGGGTAACTGTGTAATGACAGCCCATTACAACCATGCCTGGTGCATGTCTGACTGACTCACTCACACTGGGCCCTGCAGCACTGCATTACGTTACACTCATATCAACACACACACACATCTCACCACAGGCCCCACCAGGCATCAGGGAACAGCTGTCTGACCCTGTGTGTGGATGTGTGTGTGTGTGTTCATACTATATATGCAGGGTGGTTGTACAGCTGGTTTTCTTCTGGCCTGATCCCCATATAGCAGGTGTCACCTATGTGTATTTGTGCACAGTGCACGTTAACACAGTTATTGCAATGCTATATGTTAATGTTTACAGTGCATGTGTTGGTCTCGACCTGCTGTAGGTCTCAGCCGATTCAGGAAACATTACACTGTGTGTAAGGAAGATGGTAGCTATGTTTGTAGAATCATGGCATCATGTCCACTAATTCATCAAGAGCTTTTCTCAACTGTATGTATTCGATCATGTGGTTATGATGGGCCAATATATATTGTTGTTATTTTTGACTGGGAGTTTTAATTGTTGGCTCATTATTATATTGGGGATTTTAAAATATGTTATTATGATATACACGTTTGTTATAAATGTTATAACATTCGGGAATTCGGGAATAACTTAGTTAACTTAGTTAAGTATCAGATTGCTGGCGCCTTGTCCTTTTCTGCCCACTTTGTCTATCCTCTTCTCCTCTCCTCCCTGGTTTCTTCCTGTCCTCTCTGTCTGTCCTCTCCTCCCAGATCTCTTCCTGTCCTCTCTGTCTGTCCTCTCCTCCCGGATCTCTTCCTGACCTCTCTGTCTGTGCTCTCCTCTCCTCCCTGTTTACTTCCTTGACTGTGCTCTCTCACTCCGTTTGAGTGGTTGATCCTGGCCACCATCTGTGCCAACTGTATCGTCCTGGCTCTGGAGCAACATCTGCCTGATGGAGACAAGACTCCTCTGTCTGAACGCCTGGTACGTCACACACACACTGGACACACACATGTGCAGACACACACACAAACGTGAATTTGTCACACACCCCCACGTACGAATGCATACACACACACACACACACACACATACAAATTTGTGCACGCACACACATGCATGAATGCACACAAACACTCACACAGACACACATATGAATGTACACAAACACTCACATAGACGCACATATGAATGTACACAAACACTCACATAGACACACATATGAATGTACACAAACACTCACACAGACACACATATGAATGTACACAAACACTCACACAGACACACATATGAATGTGTGCACACACACGTAGATATACCAATCTCACACACATACTGTAAGCATACATGCTGTACTATACAGGTGTATATGCATGGGTCAATGAGGACATTTCTTTGTGTATACATTGTTACGTCGTATAATGCAGTGTGTGAACCTTCCCCCGTAAATACTATACAATTCAGATCAGTTCCCTTCACCTTTCCTGTCCCTTTCATCTCTCCGTCCTCTCAGCACCATAGAGCCTTACTTCACACTGTCTAACATCTATCTGTCCTCTCAGCACCATAGAGCCTTACTTCACACTATCTAACATCTATCTGTCCTCTCAGCACCATAGAGCCTTACTTCACACTGTCTAACATCTATCTGTCCTCTCAGCACCATAGAGCCTTACTTCACACTGTCTAACATCTATCTGTCCTCTCAGCACCATAGAGCCTTACTTCACACTGTCTAACATCTATCTGTCCTCTCAGCACCATAGAGCCTTACTTCACACTATCTAACATCTATCTGTCCTCTCAGCACCATAGAGCCTTACTTCACACTGTCTAACATCTATCTGTCCTCTCAGCACCATAGAGCCTTACTTCACACTGTCTAACATCTATCTGTCCTCTCAGCACCATAGAGCCTTACTTCACACTGTCTAACATCTATCTGTCCTCTCAGCACCATAGAGCCTTACTTCACACTATCTAACATCTATCTGTCCTCTCAGCACCATAGAGCCTTACTTCACACTGTCTAACATCTATCTGTCCTCTCAGCACCATAGAGCCTTACTTCACACTGTCTAACATCTATCTGTCCTCTCAGCACCATAGAGCCTTACTTCACACTGTCTAACATCTATCTGTCCTCTCAGCACCATAGAGCCTTACTTCACACTGTCTAACATCTATCTGTCCTCTCAGCACCATAGAGCCTTACTTCACACTATCTAACATCTATCTGTCCTCTCAGCACCATAGAGCCTTACTTCACACTGTCTAACATCTATCTGTCCTGTCAGCACCATAGAGCCTTACTTCACACTGTCTAACATCTATCTGTCCTCTCAGCACCATAGAGCCTTACTTCACACTGTCTAACATCTATCTGTCCTCTCAGCACCATAGAGCCTTACTTCACACTATCTAACATCTATCTGTCCTCTCAGCACCATAGAGCCTTACTTCACACTATCTAACATCTATCTGTCCTCTCAGCACCATAGAGCCTTACTTCACACTGTCTAACATCTATCTGTCCTCTCAGCACCATAGAGCCTTACTTCACACTGTCTAACATCTATCTGTCCTCTCAGCACCATAGAGCCTTACTTCACACTGTCTAACATCTATCTGTCCTCTCAGCACCATAGAGCCTTACTTCACACTGTCTAACATCTATCTGTCCTCTCAGCACCATAGAGCCTTACTTCACACTATCTAACATCTATCTGTCCTCTCAGCACCATAGAGCCTTACTTCACACTGTCTAACATCTATCTGTCCTCTCAGCACCATAGAGCCTTACTTCACACTGTCTAACATCTATCTGTCCTCTCAGCACCATAGAGCCTTACTTCACACTATCTAACATCTATCTGTCCTCTCAGCACCATAGAGCCTTACTTCACACTGTCTAACATCTATCTGTCCTCTCAGCACCATAGAGCCTTACTTTACACTGTCTAACATCTATCTGTCCTCTCAGCACCATAGAGCCTTACTTCACACTGTCTAACATCTATCTGTCCTCTCAGCACCATAGAGCCTTACTTTACACTGTCTAACATCTATCTGTCCTGTCAGCACCATAGAGCCTTACTTCACACTATCTAACATCTATCTGTCCTCTCAGCACCATAGAGCCTTACTTCACACTATCTAACATCTATCTGTCCTCTCAGCACCATAGAGCCTTACTTCACACTGTCTAACATCTATCTGTCCTCTCAGCACCATAGAGCCTTACTTCACACTGTCTAACATCTATCTGTCCTCTCAGCACCATAGAGCCTTACTTCACACTGTCTAACATCTATCTGTCCTCTCAGCACCATAGAGCCTTACTTCACACTGTCTAACATCTTGGATTATGTCATATATTGTGTTTTTAAAGGGGCAATCTGTTTTTGGCACATCCATGTTTTGACTTTATACCCATTGATTCTTCAAGAATATAACTTATTTTCATACCCCATCGGAACCCACAACAATAATATAAAAGTTTGTTTTACTCCTTTGTTTGTAAACAATGTACTTCTTTAAAAAAAACATGGTTTAAACTGCAGATTGTCCCTTTAAATGGAACTCTGTAAAATCTTTGCACTGATCCCTCTTCTATTACCCCCCACCCCTCTCCCTCTCTCCTTTAGGATGACACTGAGCCCTACTTCATAGGGATCTTCTGTTTTGAGTCAGGTATTAAGATCCTGGCTCTAGGATTTGCCTTCCATAAGAACTCCTACATAAGGAACGGATGGAATGCCATGGACTTCGTAGTAGTATGCACAGGGTGAGTGTTGAGAAAGACACACACGCCCACACACACACCCACCCACACATATACAAAGACACACTCAAACATGAGTGCACACCAGTGTATACACAGTAGCCAGTAGACACAGTACGCCCGCACGCATGCACCCAAACACGCTACACACACATTCACTGAAACAAAAAGCTGCTGTGAACCACGTTGAAAACAAAGACGTTCACTCCGACAAACAGATCATGTGATCACATGCTAGAAAGAGAGAGGGGAGTCATATGTGTGATATGTGTATGTATGTATGTATGTATGTATGTATGTATGTATGTATGTATGTATGTATGTATGTATGTATGTATGTATGTATGTATGTATGTATGTATGTATGTATGTATGTATGTATGTATGTATGTACAGTGGGGCAAAAAGTATTTAGTCAGCCACCAATTGTGCAAGTTCTCCCACTTAAAAAGATGAGAGAGGCCTGTAATTTTCATCATAGGTACACGTCAACTATGACAGACAAAATGAGAAAAAAAATCCAGAAAATCACATTGTAGGATTTTTTATGAATTTATTTGCAAATTGAATGGAAAATAAGTATTTGGTCACCTACAAACAAGCAAGATTTCTGGCTCTCACAGACCTGTAACTTCTTCTTTAAGAGGCTCCTCTGTCCTCCACTCGTTACCTGTATTAATGGCACCTGTTTGAACTTGTTATCAGTATAAAAGACACCTGTCCACAACCTCAAACAGTCACACTCCAAACTCCACTATGGCCAAGACCAAAGAGCTGTCAAAGGACACCAGAAACAAAATTGTAGACCTGCACCAGGCTGGGAAGACTGAATCTGCAATAGGTTAGCAGCTTGGTTTGAAGAAATCAACTGTGGGAGCAATTATTAGGAAATAGAAGACATACAAGACCACTGATAATCTCCCTCGATCTTGGGCTCCACGCAAGATCTCACCCCGTGGGGTCAAAATGATCACAAGAACGGTGAGCAAAAATCCCAGAACCACACGGGGGGACCTAGTGAATGACCTGCAGAGAGCTGGGACCAAAGTAACAAAGCCTACCATCAGTAACACACTACGCCGCCAGGGACTCAAATCCTGCAGTGCCAGACGTGTCCCCCTACTTAAGCCAGTACATGTCCAGGCCCGTCTGAAGTTTGCTAGAGAGCATTTGGATGATCCAGAAGAGGATTGGGAGAATGTCATATGGTCAGATGAAACCAAAATATAACTTTTTGGTAAAAACTCAACTTGTCGTGTTTAGAGGACAAAGAATGCTGAGTTGCATCCAAAGAACACCATACCTACTGTGAAGCATGGGGGTGGAAACATCATGCTTTGGGGCTGTTTTTCTGCAAAGGGACCAGGACAACTGATCCGTGTAAAGGAAAGAATGAATGGGGCCATGTATTGTGAGATTTTGAGTGAAAACCTCCTTCCATCAGCAAGGGCATTGAAGATGAAACGTGGCTGGGTCAAACACACCGCCCGGGCAATGAAGGAGTGGCTTCGTAAGAAGCATTTCAAGGTCCTGGAGTGGCCTCCAGATCTCAACCCCATAGAAAATCTTTGGAGGGAGTTGAAAGTCCGTGTTGCCCAGCGACAGCCCCAAAACATCACTGCTCTAGAGGAGATCTGCATGGAGGAATGGGCCAAAATACCAGCAACAGTGTGTGAAAACCTTGTGAAGACTTACAGAAAACATTTGACCTGTGTCATTGCCAACAAAGGGTGTATCACAAAGTATTGAGATAAACTTTTGTTATTCACCAAATACTTATTTTCCACCATAATTTGCAAATAAATTCATAAAAAATCCTACAATGTGATTTTCTCGATTTTTTTTCTTCTAATTTTGTCTGTCATAGTTGAAGTGTACCTATGATGAAACTTACAGGCCTCTCTCATCTTTTTAAGTGGGAGAACTTGCACAATTGGTGGCTGACTAAATACTTTTTCCCCCACTGTATGTATGTATGTATGTATGTATGTATGTATGTATGTATGTATGTATGTATGTATGTATGTATGTATGTATGTATGTATGTATGTATGTATGTATGTATGTATGTATGTATGTATGTGTGCATGCTAGTGCTCGTGTGTGTGCATGTGTGCCTACGTGCCAATGTGTATGCTTGTGTACATGCAAATGTATTAAAACGTATGAAAATGAATGCACTCACTACTGTAAGTCGCTCTGGATAAGAGCGTCTGATAAGTGACTAAAATTTCTACAAAGAAATTCAAGTGTGTGTGTGTGTGTGTGTGTGTGTGTGTGTGTGTCTGAATGCGTACATGCATTCCTACATGCAACTATGCGTGTGTGTGTGTGTGTGCCGTGTGTGTGTTTAAGTGTGTGTGTGTGTCTCTGCTCTCCCACCTTAGCGAGTGTACTCAGACAGAGACAGGATCACAGCAGCACTGCAGGGAGAGGCAGCCAGGGGAGAGAACAAATGTCACATCAACACTGAGAGAGAGGGCAGGGAGGATGAGAGTGGGAGGAGGGATGAGAGGGGAGGGGGAGAGAGAGAGAGAGAAATCAAGAGAGAGGGTAGGAGGGGGAGTGAGAGAGAGAAAGGGGGAGAGGGGGAATTCATGAGGAAAAAGGAAATGGAGTAAACAATGCATGGAGAGAATGAAGAGAGGAGAGGACACAGGAGACATGCACGCCTCTCTCCTCCCACCATCCCTATGACTTCCTCTCCTCTCTCTCCCTCTCTCTCTCTCTCTCTCTTTCTCTCTCTTTCTCTCTCTCTCTCTAGACCGACATGTCCTCCAGCTGTGGGCTGAGTGCTCTGTGTGCGTGACAGACTCTCTCATCCTCTTTTCCCCTGTTCCTCTCTCCCTCTTTCTTTTACTCCTCTTTACCTGTTTTGCTATGCCTCTGTCATCCCCTCTTTTTACTCTCGCCCTCTCCATCTCTCTATCCCTCTGCTCCTGTATCATTGTAGTTCTCTCTCTCTCTCTATTTTGTCTCTTTCTCTCCCTATTCATCAGTTAATTTCTTTCCATCTCTCTCCCCTCTCTCCATCCATTATTGCATCCCTGTCATTCCCAATCTTTTTTTAAAGCTTCCTTCCTCATTCCTTACTTTCCTGTGTACTCTTTCCTTACAGTAACAGACAGACAGAGTTGTGTGTGAGAGAGATATCTCATTTGAATATAATATCAATCCATAGGTCCAATAGGTTTTAGTGTGTAGGCATGTGTAGATGTTCTGTGTATAGGTGTGTTTGTGTGGGTATTTGTTTATACTAAAGGGTCAGTGGCTGGGTTTCTCTCTGTCTCTGTCTCTCTCTCTCTCTCTCTCTCTCTCTCTCTCTCTCTCTGTCTCTATATCTGTCTCTCTCTCTCTCTCTCTCTCTCTCAGTGTGTGTTACAGTACTGTATAGCTAGTCATTGAGGAGCTAGTGAGTTGTACTCAAACTGACAGTCTGTCTCTATGACTTAATAGGCCTGACTATGAAACCTGCTCTGTCCTAACATACTTAAGTCTGAGAGAGAGAGAGAGAGAGAGAGAGAGAGAGAGAGAGAGAGAGAGAGAGAGAGAGAGAGAGAGAGAGAGAGAGAGAGGAGAGAGAGAGGATAGTGGAAATGAGTTAGTCAGTAACAGAAGAAGAGAGGGATAAGCTTAGCCTAGTGATTAGAGGTAGGTAGCCTAGTGGTTAGAGGCAGGTAGCCTAGTGGTCAGAGGCAGGTAGCCTAGTGGTTAGAGGCGGGTAGCCTAGTGGTTAGAGGCGGGTAGCCTAGTGGTTAGAGGCGGGTAGCCTAGTGGTAAGAGGCGTGTAGCCTATTTGTTAGAGGCAGGTAGCCTAGTGGTTAGAGGCAGGTAGCCTAGTGGTTAGAGCAGGTAGTCTAGTGGTTAGAGTGTTGGGCCAATAACCGAAAGATTGCTAGATCGAATCCCCGAGCTAACAAGGTACAAATCTGTCATTCTGCCCCTGAACAAGGCAGTTAACTCACTGTTCCTAGGTCGTCATTGTAAATAAGAATTTGTTCTTAACTGACTTGCCTAGTTAAATAAAGGTTAAATAAAATAAAGAAAAAATACTGAGGGAAGGCAAAATGGGGGCAGGAAAATGGTTGCCTGTGTTATTACTGTATGCATGTGTATTTGACTGTGTGTGTAGCAATATAAAGAGAGAGGTATTTTAAGACCAGTTTCTGAAAAGAGGAGGTAAAAACCAGTTGGGATATGCAGGCTGGCTGGAGCAGAGAGATATTGAATAAAGAGGGAGTGAAATGTAGTGAGAGCAGGAAAGAGAGAGAAAGGGGAAAGATGGTGGCAATGGCTGACTGTGTGAAAGCCATGTCATCCTGTGTGCGTCTCTCAGATCCCTCAGGCGTCACTGAGAGAGAGAGAGAGAGAGACAGAGGAGAGAGAGACAGAGAGAGAGAGAGACACAGAGAGAGAGAGGCACACACAGAGAAAGAGAGAGAGAAAGGGGAGAGGAGGGGTAGATAAGTGTAACTGTTGAAGCAATATACTTATAAAGAGAGATGGAGCTAGGTTTGTACAATAGTTGTGGGAGGAGAGAGAAGGGAAAACCAAAAGGGGAAGGCAGATACATACACTACATTACCAAAAGTATGTGGACACTTGCTCGTTGAACGTCTCATTCCAAAATCATGGGCATTAATATGGAGTTGGTCCCCTCTTTGCTGCTACAACAGCCTCCACTCTTCTGGGAAGGCTTTCCACTAGATGTTGGAACATTGCTGCGGGGACATGCTTCCATTCAGCTACAAGAGCATTAGTGAGGTCAGGCACTGATGTTGGGCGATTAGGCCTGGCTCACAGTTGGCGTTCCAATTCATCCCAAAGGTGTTTGATGAGGTTGAGGTCAGGGCTCTGTGCAGGCCAGTCAAGTTCTTCCACACCGATCTCAAAAAACAATTTCTGTAACAACCTCGCTTTGTGCACGGGGGCATTGTCATGCTTAAACAGGAAAGGGCCTTCCCCAAACTGTTGCCACAAAGTTGGAAGCACAACATTGTCTAGAATGTCATTGTATGCTGTAGTGTTAAAATTTCCCTTCACTGGAACTAAGGAGCCTAGCCAAACCATGAAAAACAGCCTCAGACCATTATTCATCTTCCACCAAACTTTACAGTTGGCACTATGCATTGGAGTAGGTAGCATTCTCCTAGCATCCACCAAGCCCAGATTTGTCCATCGGACTGCCAAATGGTGAAGCGCGATTCATCACTCCAGAGAACGCGTTTTCACTGCTCCAGAGTCCAATGGCGGCGAGCTTTACACCACTCCAGGCAACGCTTAGCATTTCACTTGATGATCTTAGGCTAGTGTGTGGCTCCTCGCCCATGGAAACCCATTTCATGAAGCTCCCAACTACAGTGCCTTGCAAAAGTACTCACCTCCTTGGTGTTTTTCCTATTTTGTTGCATTACAGCCTGTAATTTAAATGTATTTTTATTTGGATTTCATGTAATGGACATACACAAAATAGTCCAAATTGGGGAAGTGATTTGAAAAAAACACGTTTGATGTTCGCCAAAAGACATGTGGGAGACTCCCCAAACATATGGAAGAAGGTACTCTGGTCAGATGAGATTGCCATCAAGGAAAACGCTATGTCTGGCGCAAACCCAACACCTCCCATCACCCCGAGAACACCATCCCCACAGTGAAGCATGGTGGTGGCAGCATCATGCTGTCGGGATGTTTTTCATTGGCAGGGACTGGGAAACTGGTCAGAATGGAAGGAATGATGGATGGCACTAAATTCAGGGAAATTCTTGATGGAAACCTTTTTCAGTCTTCCAGAGATTTGAGACTGGGACAGAGGTTCACCTTCCAGCAGGACAATGAGCCTAAGCATACTGCTAAAGCAACACTCGAGTGGTTTAAGGAGAAACATTTAAATGTCTTGGAATGACCTAGTCAAAACCCAGACCTCAATCCAATTGAGAATCTGTGGTATGACTTAAAGATTGCTGTACACCAGCGGAACCCATCCAACTTGAAGAATCTGGAGAAGTTTTGCCTTGAAGAATGGGCAAAAATCCCAGTGGCTAGATGTGCCAAGCTTATAGAGACATACCCCAAGAGACTTGCAGCTGTAATTGCTGCAAAAGGTGGCTCTACACAGTATTGACTTTGGGGGGGGGAGTGAATAGTTACGCACGCTCAAGTTTAGAGTTTTTTTTTGTTGTTTCACAATAAAAAATATTTTGAGTCTTCAAAGTGGTAGGCATGTTGTGTAAATCAAATGATACAAACCCCCAAACAATTTATACTAATTCCAGGTTGTAAGGCAATAAAATAGGAAAAATGCCAAGGGCGGTGAATACTTTCGCAAGCCACTGTAACAGTTCTTGTGCTGACGTCGTTTCCAGAGGCAGTTTGAAACTCGGTAGTGAGTGTTTGCAACCAATAAAATCATATTTTTATGCGCTACGCCTTTCAGCACTCGGCGGTCCCGTTCTGTGAGCTTGTGTGGCCTTCTACTTCGCGGCTGAGCCGTTGTTGCTCCAAGACGTTTCCACTTCACAATAACAGCACTTACAGTAGACCGGGGCAGCTCTAGCAGGTCAGAAATTTTATGAACTGACTTGTGCGAAAGGTAGCATCCTATGACGGTGCCACGTTGAAAGTCAATGAGTTCCTCAGCAAAGCCATTGTTTGTCTTTGGAGATTGCATGGTTGTGTGCTCGATTTTATACACCTGTCAGCAACGGGTGGTGCTGAAATAGACAAATCCACTAATAGTAGTGTATGTCTATGTATATGTTGTAAAGGGAGTAGGAAAGGAGAGTGCATGAAAGGAAGAGAAATCATGAAATAGAGGGAGAAGAGAAAATAGAGTGAAAAGAGAAAGGATAGAAAGAGAACTATGAAAGAAAGAGATGGAGCAAGTTACTGAGAGAAAGTGAGTGAGAAAGAGAAAGAGAGAGAGAGAGAGAGGAGGAGCGGAGCAAGCGAATGAGAGAGAGAGAGTGTGTGTCCTGCTGCAGTAACCTGTTTTTAGCTGCTGCAGATGATCAATCACCCAGTACAGCCTTGAGACACAGGAACTCTGCCCCTCTCTCTCTGTCTGTCACTCTCTGTCCCTCTCGTTCGCTCTCCCCCTCTCTCTCTGTCTGTCACTCTCTGTCCCTCTCGTTCGCTCTCTCACTCTCACTCTCTCTTCCTCTTGCTCTCTCTACCTCTCTTCTCTCTCTATCTCAACCTTTTTCTCTGTCTCTCTGTCTCTATAACTCTTTCTATCTCATTCTCTCTTTCTCTCTTTTTGTCTCTCTCTCTTTCATTCATTTTTCTCACACACATACACACACGCTTCACACTTATACACAGATGGCACACACACATACACTGCTCCCAGCTGTGGTCTCTATGGTTAGCTCCTTTTGAATGGCGATTTTTCTTTTAGAAGTGTGGCTCTTTGAAGATGAAAAGCTACTGTCCTTTCTACCCACCTCTGCCCTGACACTTTGATACTACAATGACCAGGGGATGCATACATGCACACACAATAAACATTTACACTTCAAATACATGCTCACTTTTTCTTCACACACCTATAAACCATCTTCTTCTCAGCATATATACTGACACACATTGCCAAACAACATACTTAATCCACATGCAGTATATGACTGTACAGGAAGAAAGAAAGAAATAAAGAAAGAAAGAAAGAAAGAAAGAAGGAAAGAAAGAAAGAAAGAAAGAAAGAAAGAAAGAAAGAAAGAAAGAAAGAAAGAAAGAAAGAAAGAAAGAAAGAAAGAAAAAGTAAGAAGGAGGGAGGGATGGAGGGAATATGATAGGCTCATATATTTTCTCATCGCCATAATGGCCAAGGAAAGAATTGTGAGGATATCTGGTCCTAGATCTGTGGATAAGGCCATGTAACCGTGGTCTATGGTAGTGGCCGTGTCTAAATACTTATACTTGCGTAGAATAGAACGTTTTATATGTGACATTTCTGAACTGTAGTATGCTTTAAATGCCAGGATGTAATACTGATTTAGGCTTTTCATCTAGTAGAATTGGATGCCCTCCACTGAGGAAGAGACTGGTCTTTCCAGACCCAGTGTGATTGAGAACAGCTGATAATCACGTAAGATGCCTTGCTGTACCAAACTGAATGAATCAACGTAATTGAGCATTAGATGACAGATTCTAAGGATGGATGACCTAGAACGTTGATATTTGTTGCTGACTGCATTTGTTTTTACTAAACAGTACGTTCTAAATAGTATGTAGCATGATATGTACACAACATGTAGGTTTTGTATGCAAGTTAGATTTTGGACACGGCCATTGAGTTCTATCCGTAGTAGAACAGTGAGGAGAACAGTGAGGAGCTGTCCACGGTAGAACAGTGTGGAGAACAGTGAGGAGCTGTCCACGGTAGAACAGTGTGGAGAACTGTGAGGAGCTGTCCACGGTAGAACAGTGTGGAGAACAGTGAGGAGCTGTCCATTGTAGAACAGTGTGGAGAACTGTGAGGAGCTGTCCATTGTAGAACAGTGTGGAGAACAGTGAGGAGCTGTCCACGGTAGAACAGTGTGGAGAACAGTGAGGAGCTGTCCACGGTAGAACAGTGTGGAGAACTGTGAGGAGCTGTCCATTGTAGAACAGTGTGGAGAACTGTGAGGAGCTGTCCATTGTAGAACAGTGTGGAGAACTGTGAGGAGCTGTCCACGGTAGAACAGTGTGGAGAACAGTGAGGAGCTATCCATTGTAGAACAGTGTGCAGAACTGTGAGGAGCTTTCCACGGTAGAACAGTGTGGAGAACTGTGAGGAGCTGTCCATTGTAGAACAGTGTGCAGAACTGTGAGGAGCTTTCCACGGTAGAACAGTGTGGAGAACTGTGAGGAGCTGTCCACTGTAGAACAGTGTGGAGAACTGTGAGGAGCTGTCCATTGTAGAACAGTGTGGAGAACAGTGTGGAGAACTGTGAGGAGCTGTCCATTGTAGAACAGTGTGGAGAACTGTGAGGAGCTGTCCACGGTAGGACAGTGTGGAGAACTGTGAGGAGCTGTCCATTGTAGAACAGTGTGGAGAACTGTGAGGAGCTGTCCATTGTAGAACAGTGTGGAGAACTGTGAGGAGCTGTCCATTGTAGAACAGTGTGGAGAACTGTGAGGAGCTGTCCATTGTAGAACAGTGTGGAGAACTGTGAGGAGCTGTCCATTGTAGAACAGTGTGGAGAACTGTGAGGAGCTGTCCATTGTAGAACAGTGTGGAGAACTGTGAGGAGCTGTCCATTGTAGAACAGTGTGGAGAACTGTGAGGAGCTGTCCATTGTAGAACAGTGTGGAGAACTGTGAGGAGCTGTCCATTGTAGAACAGTGTGGAGAACTGTGAGGAGCTGTCCATTGTAGAACAGTGTGGAGAACTGTGAGGAGCTGTCCATTGTAGAACAGTGTGGAGAACTGTGAGGAGCTGTCCATTGTAGAACAGTGTGGAGAACTGTGAGGAGCTGTCCATTGTAGAACAGTGTGGAGAACTGTGAGGAGCTGTCCACGGTAGAACAGTGTGGGAAACATTGAAGAGCTCTTTTGGGTAAAAAAGGGTCATTGTCTCAGGTAAAGTCTTGCCTGAGTTGAACCTCTCTCTAAAATATATTTTAACGGCTCAAGCCTTGGTTCCAGACTGTCAAACTCAAGATTAGCTGGCCACTCTTTCCTCATGCTGTGTGTGCAAAATTGTGCCTCCACAAGCCAGATTCTTACAACATTTACTTCTCAGACAGACTTGCTTAAAGCCTTGACATTATTCTAACCTCTGACTTGTTTTGTGTATCTGTCAGATGATGTGACATACAGTATAAGAAAGATCAGGAAACTATTTTTATTTGAGCCTATCATATTTCCTGGAGTGGTTGAAAAATGAGTTTTCATGACTCCAACCTAAGTGTATGTAAACTTCCGACTTCAACTGTATGTATGTATGTATGCATGTATATGTGTGTGTGTGTGTGTGTGTGTGTGTGTGTGTGTGTGTGTGTGTGTGTGTGTGTGTGTGTGTGTGTGTGTGTGTGTGTGTGTGTGTATGGGAGGGAGTGTATGTGTGTGCGTGTTTTCATGCGTGTGTGTTCATCAGGGTAGAAACCGAGGATTTTCATAGGTAGCTAGTTCGTATGACCTAAATACTAGTGTGCATTCTTGCATATAAATGTATGTGCACTCAAATGGTTCCAAGCTGAAACTGTATGTATGTGCAGCTTATAAATGTGTGCGTGTGTGTGTGTGCATGCTTGTGTGGGTGTGTGTGCTTTGGGTGTATGTGCTGGCTTGTGTGTGTATTATTTACATGCATGTGTGTGTTTCACTATACAACTGAGGATATTAGAAGAAAAAAAAACATATCAATCAAGCTTCCCTTGGCCCGGTTACCACGGTGATGCAAAGATTCTAGCAAGGAGCCAAGGTTTCTGTTGCCATGGAAACAGTTATGAATGAGAAGGGCTTCAGTAACCGTGGAAACGGTGTGAATGAGCCTTGTTGCTTTGATGATAAATTCTGTAAAGGTGGACAGACCTGGTGGGGTTGAGGAGCTGTTGGTGCAGGACTGCCATCTTCATCTTCTTCATCATCATCATTGTCTTCTTCTTGCACACACATGCACACACACACATATACACTCTTGACAGTTTCCTGTGAGGCAGATTGGCAACTAACTCCCAGTAGATTTCTCTCCTGTCGGCACTGTTAACACTATCCCCTACATACACACGCGCAGACACACGCGCAGACACACACACACACACACACACACACACACACACACACACACACACACACACACACACACACACACACACACACACACACACACACACACACTTTTTCTCCCTCCACACACACACCTGCGTTGTCAGTGTGAATCCCTCACTTTAACCCCAATATCCCATCTTGTCTTCAGCGCAGGACCTCCCAGGCTGACAAACCAGCACCTCGTCCTTCCTTCCCTGTCTCTCTCCCTCATTCTCACTTCCCTTTACCTCCTCTTCTGATTGGACAGTCTCTGTATCCCCGGCTGTCATCAGGGCTAGCGATTTCTAACTCCCATAGCATCCCTCTACGTATCTAGCACAGGAAGATAGCTTAATTGCCCCTGAGGGGATAAATATAGTTATATAGAATTGAAATCCCATAGCAAGTACTTGCCTTGTAGCACAGATAGTAACTCCCATAGTATTTACCTGTGTTCCTAGCACAGATAGCTAACTCCCATAGTATTTACCTGTATTCCTAGCACAGATAGCTAACTCTCATAGTATTTACCTGTGTTCCTAGCACAGATAGCTAACTCCCTTAGTATTTACCGGTGTTCCTAGCACAGATAGCTAACTCCCATAGTATTTACCGGTGTTCCTAGCACAGATAGCTACCTCCCATAGTATTTACCTGTGTTTCTAGCACAGATAGCTACCTCCCATAGTATTTACCTGTGTTCCTAGCACAGATAGCTAACTCCCATAGTATTTACCTGTGTTCCTAGCACAGATAGCTAACTCCCATAGTATTTACCTGTGTTCCTAGCACAGATAGCTAACTCCCATAGTATTTACCTGTGTTCCTAGCACAGATAGCTAACTCCCATAGTATTTACCTGTGTTCCTAGCACAGATAGCTAACTCCCATAGTATTTACCTGTGTTCCTAGCACAGATAGCTAACTCCCATAGTATTTAACTGTGTTCCTAGCACATATAGCTAACTCCCATAGTATTTACTTGTGTTCCTAGCACAGTTTTATTATTTTATTTTATATTATTTAACCTTTATTTACCTAGGCAATCAGTTAAGAACAAATTCTTATTTACAATGACGGCATACCCGGACGACGCTGGGCCAATTGTGCACTGCCCTGTGGGACTCCCAATCACGGCCGGTTGTGATACAGCCTGGAATCAAACCAGGGTCTGTAGTGATGCCTCTAGCACTGAGATGCAGTGCCTTAGACCGCTGCGCCACTCGGGAGCAGATAGCTAACTCCCATAGGATTTACCTGCGTTCCTAGCGCAGATAGCTAACTCCCATAGGATTTACCTGCGTTCCTAGCGCAGATAGCTAACTCCCATAGTATTTACCCGCGTTCCTAGTGCAGATAGCTAACTCCAGAACATAGTCAGTCACACCAGCCTCTCTGGTGAAGCTATTAAGCTAAAAGTGTGTGTTAGTCGTTAAGCACAGAGCTTCCTAAACTGGGCTCTGTGGACTCACTGTTGTTCCTCAACCAGACACCCCACCAGGCCTCGGTGGGAAGGCTTTCAACGATGTGTCATTCAGATTATATTACACTGACACATCATCATTCCCTAGTGTTTAGGTGTGCTGTCAGACTAACGGTGGGCCCCTGAGACTCTCCTGTGTTGTAGTGGTCCATGTGGAGGGGAGAGACACCTATTGAGTAGTGATGTGCAGTTTGCGAATTATTCATTCTTTTTGAATGACCCTTTTTAATGCCTCTAGAGTCATGATTCATTTTTCTGAGTGACTTGTTTGTTTTAGTTGTTTGTTTGACCTGTTGACTCCAATGCAATGAGTCCTACAGCAGGATTGATGCACGCTCTTCCGGCTCAGCGGCTCCAGAGACAAACAGCTGATCATGATGCAGGCATTGTTTCAAACTGATAATATATCACATGGTGCAAGAATGAATACAATGAATTGATTATTGAATGTTATGATGGACACAGCTTCATAGAACCAAAACTACAAAGCTGCTCAAAGCAAACTCGAACTCGAGAATGAATCATTTGGGGACCTGCAGTTCGCGATCGACATTGTGCTTATCACGGCAGTCAAGCAATGCATTCCACCAAGAGTCGAATGCACAGGTGCAACAGGATCAGCCAGTTAAACTGTTGGAAAAGGACTATTGGAAAACGTTGATGATTCCCAGTCAGCCAGAGAGAACTGGAAGTCAGACAACGTGAGAGAACATCCTCTCCTTCACACACAAACACTCCTCCTCACCAACACACACACTTCTTCACAGACACACACACACACACACACACACACACACACACACACACACACACACACACACACACACACACACACACACACACACACACACACACACACACACACACACACACACACACACACACACTTATCTTTCTGTCCCTCTCAGTTTTTCCTACACAATGTGTGTGTGTGTCTGTGTGTGTGTCTTTTTGTGTGTGTGTGTGCGTGTGTGTGCATGTTTGTGTGTGTGCATGTGTGTGTGCATGCGTGCATAAATGTTTGTGTGTGTGTGTGTATAGTGAGGTACAGATAGAGTCCTGATGAGTTGGCAGTGGCCATGGCTCTCAGACAGAGTTTATACATAGGAGGAATAAAGATGTGGAACAAATGAGCCAGTCAACAACTCTCAATCATACAGCCTGTGCTATCTCTCTCTTTCTCTCTCTCTCTCTCTCTTTCTCTCTCTCTCTCTTTCTCTTTCTCTCTCTTTTTCTCTCTCTTTTTCTCTCTCTCTCAATTCAATTCAATTCAAGGGGCTTTATTGGCATGGGAAACATATGTTTACATTGCCAAAGCAAGTGAAATAGATAATAAACAAAAGTGAAATAAACAATAACAAATGAACACTAAACATGACACTTCCAAAAGTTCCAAAAGAATAAAGACATTTCAAATGTCATATTATGTATATATACAGGTTTTTAATGATGTGCAAATAGTTCAAATACAAAAAGGAAAGTAAATAAACATAAATATTGGTTGTATTTACAATGGTGTTTGTTCATCACTGGTTGCCCTTCTCTTGTAGCAACAGGTCACAAATCTTGCTGCTGTGATGGCACACTGTGGCATTTCACCCAATAGATATGCGAGTTTCTTAAAATTGGATTTGTTTTCAAATTCTTTATGGGGCTGTGTAATCTGAGGGAAATATGTGTCTCTAATATGGTCATACATTTGGCAAGAGGTTAGGAAGTTCAGCTCAGTTTCCACCTCATTTTGAGGGCAGTGCACACAGCCTGTCTTCTCTTGAGTGCCAGGTCAGTCTTCAGCTGCCTTTCTCACTAGCAAGGCTTTGCTTACTGAGTCTGTAAATAGATCTCCTTCATTTTGGGTCAGTCACAGTGGTCAGGTATTCTGCCACTGTATGCTCTCTGTTTAGGGCCAAATAGCATTCTAGTTTGCTCTGTTTTTCTGTAAATTCTTTCCAATGTGTCAAGTAATTATCTTTTTGTTTTCTCATGATATGGTTGCTCTTTCTCTCTCTCTCTCTCTCTCTCTCTCTCTCTCTCTCTCTCTGTCTCTCTCTCTCTCTCTCTCTCTCCTCTCTCTCTCTCTCTCTCTCTCTCTCTCTCTCTCTCTATCGACTTCCCTGTCCATCTGTTGATTGACTCGTGGCTCATTCATGCGTTCACATTATTGACTTACTCATTCACTCGCTGAAAGTCTTCTTCTTATCCAAGTGATTAGTGTAAATGATTAACAGATGATGTCACTAAAACCCCCGGCAACCGACACACATTGATTGGCTGATGCTACAAATGTTCCTAAAAACATTCAAATACTCTAATTATTCCTTCTCTTTATTTTCCCTCTTCCCTCTGTCTCGCTCTCTCCCTCTCTCCACCTCCTCTCTCTCTCTGCTTCATCTCTCTCTGTAGGATCCTGTCTACAGTGGGATCGGACTTCGATTTGCGGACTCTGAGAGCGGTCCGTGTGCTGAGACCCCTCAAACTGGTGTCTGGGATACCCAGTAAGTCTTGGGACATATGGGGGTGTGGGACGGAGAGAACGACTAGCTACATCCCTAATAGTCTTATTTCATCTGATACCATAAGAGGAGGGGAGGGGGAGGACAGTTCTGATTAAGTTACATCATTTTTATAGGGATTTTGGGATGTAGGTCAGAGTTTTTTTTACTTTGTCTGTTGTTTCTGTTCTTAAACGATGTGCGCTGTCTCCCCCAGGCCTCCAGGTGGTCCTCAAGTCCATCATGAAGGCTATGATCCCACTGCTGCAGATCGGCCTGTTGCTATTCTTCGCCATCCTCATGTTCGCTATCATCGGCCTGGAGTTCTACATGGGCAAATTCCATACTACCTGCTTCGACATTCACACAGGTAAGTCGGTCAGTCAGTTGGTCGGTCAGTCGATTGGTCGGTCAGTCGGTCGGTCGGCCAGAAGGTCGTGGGTCGGTTGGTTGGATAGTCAGACAGTCAGTCAGTTAATCAGTCAGTCAGTCAGCATGCCAGTCAGTCTGCTAGTCAGTCTGCCAGTCAGTCAGTCAGTCAGTCAATCAGTTAGTCAGTCAGTATGACAGTAAGCCAATATGTCAGTCAGTCAGTCTGCCAGTCAGTCACCCAGTCAGTATGTGCCAGTCAGCATACCAGCCAGGCAGTATGCCAGTCATTCTACCAGTCATTGCCAGTCATTCTACCAGTTAGTCAGTCAGCCAGTCAGTCGCCAGTCAGTCAGTCAGTTAGTCAGTCACTATGCCAGTTAAATCAGTGACAAAACGACTGTCAATTCAATATGAATCAAAGAAGATCTAGCTCTTAAATAACATGTTGATCCCCAAACTCTCTGTACCCCTGTAGATGAGATTCGCGAGGAGTTTCCGTGTGGGACCGAAGCCCCGTCGAGACTATGTCCAAACGGGACCACGTGTCGAAAGTATTGGCTGGGGCCTAACTACGGCATCACCCAGTTTGACAACATCCTGTTTGCCGTGCTCACAGTCTTCCAATGTATTACCATGGAGGGATGGACTGACCTGCTCTACTATGTGAGTTACGGTACTTCACATCACAGTGGTTCTGTATTAGAGGTATTATGGTATTTAACTGATGGTTAAAGAGCTGGACTATTATGTGAGTTACTGTAGAGTTGGATTAGGGTTTGAGATCAGGTTTGGTTTTGGGTTTAAGATCAGGAGTTTGGGTTTGGTTTTAGGTTTGGGTTTGGCTTGAGATTGGGTTTGGTTCAGTGTTTGTGTTTGTGTTTGGGATTGGATTCAGGATTGGTTTGGGGTTTGAGATCGGGATTAGGTTTAGTCTTCGGTTTGGGTTTGAGATTGGGTTCAAGTTTCGTTTTTGGTTTCGGTTCGAATTGAGGCAGGATAAGCTGATCCTAAATCTGTGGGGCAACTACAACCTGGATAATAGATTTCTATGGTATTTACTAGTAAATTACATGGTAAATACCCACCAATTCATACAATACATGTTTCACTGCTATACAAATATGCCCATAGCATTTACTGATATACTGTATTGTGTGCCCATACCTAAGACACAGTGAAAAGTGCCCTGCTGCCAGTGGCAATGGTTGCTATGGCGACAGAGAGGTGGATGAGGGTAGTGGGGGAATGTGAGTGTAGTCCCATCCACAGCAGTCTCTATGGGCCCATATTCAATACTCCCCCTTCCCTCTCTTCCCCCTCTTCTCTTTCCCACACCTCTCTCTTTCCTCGCTCTCTCTGCTTCCTTAATCTGTCTCTCCATCTACATTCCTCTTTGCTTCTTCCTACTCCCCCCACCTCACCACACCCAATTACTCACTGTCTCTCTCCCCCCCGTCAGCCTCCCCCTTTCTCCCTTCCTCTTCACCCCCCTCCCCCTTTGCCCCAACCTCTTCCCTTCTTCTCTCTCCTCCATCAGTCTCACTCGGTGGCGGTGCTACTCTATATTTAACAGGGCTGTTCAGTCAGAGTTATTCTTGCAGCTGCTGAGGAAGAAAGTGCTGAAAGTTTAATGGCTAAAAAGGCTGCAGTACATTCAGTACAGCAACAGCAGCCACGCCCACAGACTTAGGGAGGGAGGGAGGGAGGGAGGGAGGGAGGGAGGGAGGGAGGGAGGGAGGGAGGGAGGGAGGGAGGGAGGGAGGGAGGGAGGGAGAAAGAGCGTTACATTCTGTGATGGACTCTGTTTAGGGGGAAATACAGCAAGATGGGGAGGGATGGGAGAGATAGAGAAAGGGGGGTTGGAGAGAGAAGGGAAATGGAGGTTGAGAGAGGGAGAGAAAGGGGGGTTGGAGAGAGAAGGGAAATGGAGGTTGAGAGAGGGAGAGAAAGGGGGGTTGGAGAGAGAAGGGAAATGGAGGTTGAGAGCAGGAGAGAAAGGGTGAGGGAAAAAGAGAGAGGAAGAGCGTTACATTCTGTGCAGCTGAACTGTTTAAATGGCAGATACTCTGGACACTATACTGCATAAAATGATGTCCTAATTATCCCTGTATTGTGGTGACCCCAACCCAGTTCATGAAAAGGTCCTGAAATGGTCTGCTATTTTTTGGCTTTATAAAATCTACTTCTCAGAGTAACCTCTCTAGTCAAACAAGGGAAAGATGATTTACTAGATCAAAATATGTGTGTGTGTGTGTGTGTGTGTGTGTGTGTGTGTGTGTGTGTGTGTAGTGTGTGTGTGTGTGTGTGTGTGTGTGTGTGTGTGTGTGTGTGTGTGTGTGTGTGTGTGTGTGTGTGTGTGTGTGTGTGTGTGTGTGTGTTTGCAGAGCAACGATGCCTCAGGGAGTGCGTGGAACTGGATGTACTTCATTCCCCTCATCATCATCGGCTCTTTCTTCATGTTGAACCTGGTCCTGGGTGTACTGTCTGGGTAAGTGTGTGCGTGTGTGTGTGTGCACGCATGTGTGTGTGTGGGAGAGTGTGTGTTTAGGCGCACGTGCGTGTGTGTGTGGGACATGTGTGTGTGTGTGTGTGTGTGTGCGTGTGTGTGTATACAATATGTCTGTGTATATGTCATTGTATAGATCTATATGTGTGTTTCAGATGATATGTGTGTGTTGATATGTGGGTGTGTGTGTGTGTGTGTGTGTGTGTGTGTGTGTGTGTGTGTGTGTGTGTGTGTGTGTGTGTGTGTGTGTGTGTGTGTGTGTGTGTGTGTGTGTGTGTGTGTGTGTGTGTGTGTGTGTGTCGACCACAGGGAGTTTGCCAAAGAGAGAGAGCGAGTGGAGAACAGGAGTGAGTTTCTGAAGCTGAGGAGACAGCAGCAGATAGAGAGAGAGCTCAATGGATACCTGGAGTGGATTTGTAAAGCAGGTACATTATCATCATATAGAACTACACACAAAACATACTTGGAACCCTATGTTACATATTTATGTTATATATGTTATATATTTATGTTATATATGTTATGTTATGTATGTTATATACTGCTCAAAAAAATAAAGGGAACACTTAAACAACACATCCTAGATCTGAATGAAAGAAATAATCTTATTAAATACTTTTTTCTTTACATAGTTGAATGTGCTGACAACAAAATCACACAAAAATAATCAATGGAAATCCAATTTATCAACCCATGGAGGTCTGGATTTGGAGTCACACTCAAAATTAAATTGGAAAACCTCACTACAGGCTGATCCAACTTTGATGTAATGTTCTTAAAACAAGTCAAAATGAGGCTCAGTAGTGTGTGTGGCCTCCATGTGTCTGTATGACCTCCCTACAACGCCTGGGCATGCTCCTGATGAGGTGGCGGATGGTCTCCTGAGGGATCTCCTCCCAGACCTGGACTAAAGCATCCGCCAACTCCTGGACAGTCTGTGGTGCAACGTGGCGTTGGTGGATCGAGCGAGACATGATGTCCCAGATGTGCTCAATTGGATTCAGGTCTGGGGAACGGGCGGGCCAGTCCATAGCGTCAATGCCTTCCACTTGCAGGAACTGCTGACACACTCCAGCCACATGAGGCCTAGCATTGTCTTGCATTAGGAGGAACCCAGGGCCAACCGCACCAGCATATGATCTCACAAGGGGTCTGAGGATCTCATCTCGGTACCTAATGGCAGTCAGGCTACCTCTGGCGAGCACATGGAGGGCTGTGCGGCCCCCCAAAGAAATGCCACCCCACACCATGACTGACCCACCGCCAAACCGGTCATGCTGGAGGATGTTGCAGGCAGCAGAACGTTCTCCACGGCGTCTCCAGACTCTGTCACGTCTGTCACGTGCTCAGTGTGAACCTGCTTTCATCTGTGAAGAGCACAGGGCACCAGTGGCGAATTTGCCAATCTTGGTGTTCTCTGGCAAATGCCAAACGTCCTGCACGGTGTTGAGCTGTAAGCACAACCCCCACCTGTGGACGTCGGGCCCTCATACCACCCTCATGGAGTCTGTTTCTGACCGTTTGAGCAGACACATGCACATTTGTGGCCTGCTGGAGGTCATTTTGCAGGGCTCTGGCAGTGCTCCTCCTGCTCCTCCTTGCACAAAGGTGGAGGTAGCGGTCCTGCTGCTGGGTTGTTGCCCTCCTACGGCCTCCTCCACGTCTCCTGGTGTACTGGCCTGTCTCCTGGTAGCGCCTCCATGCTCTGGACACTACGCTGACAGACACAGCAAACTTTCTTGCCACAGCTCACATTGATGTGCCATCCTGGATGAGCTGCACTACCTGAGCCACTTATGTGGGTTGTAGACTCCGTCTCATGCTACCACTAGAGTGAAAGCACCGCCAGCATTCAAAATTGACCAAAACATCAGCCAGGAAGCATAGGAACTGAGAAGTGGTCTGTGGTCCCCACCTGCAGAACCACTCCTTTATTGGGGGTGTCTTGCTAATTGCCTATAATTTCCACCTGTTGTCTATGCCATTTGCACAACAGCATGTGAAATTTATTGTCAATCAGTGTTGCTTCCTAAGTGGACAGTTTGATTTCACAGAAGTGTGATTGACTTGGAGTTACATTGTGTTGTTTAAGTGTTCCCTTTATTTTTTTGAGCAGTGTATATTTATGATATATATGTTATATATTCTTCTTATATATGTTATATATTTATGTTGTATATTTATATATTTATGTTATGTATGTGATATATTTATGATATATATGTTACATATTTATGTTATATATGTTATATATTTATGTTATATATTTATCTTATATATGTTATATATTTATGTTATGCATGTTATATACAGTGAGGGAAAAAAGTATTTGATCCCCTGCTGATTTTGTACTTTGCCCACTGACAAAGAAATTATCATTCTATAATTTTAATGGTAGGTTTATTTGAACAGTGAGAGACAGAATAACAACATCAAAAATCCAGAAAAACGCATGTCAAAGATGTTAGAAATTGATTTGCATTTTAATGAGGGAAATAAGTATTTGACCCCCTCTCAATCAGAAAGATTTCTGGCTCTCAGGTGTCTTTTATACAGGTAACGAGCTGAGATTAGGAGCACACTCTTAAAGGGAGTGCTCCTAATCTCAGTTTGTTACCTGTATAAAAGACACCTGTCCACAGAAGCAATCAATCATTCAGATTCCAAACTCTCCACCATAGCCAAGACCAAAGAGCTCTCCAAGGATGTCAGGGACAAGATTGTAGACCTACACAAGGCTGGAATGGGCTACAAGACCATCGCCAAGCAGCTTGGTGAGAAGGTGACAACAGTTGGTGGGATTATTCGCAAATGGAAGAAACACAAAAGAACTGTCAATCTCCCTCGGCCTGGGGCTCCATGCAAGATCTCACCTCGTGGAGTTGCAATAATCATGAGAATGGTGAGGAATCAGCCCAGAACTACACGGGATGATCTTGTCAATGATCTCAAGGCAACTGGGACCATAGTCACCAAGAAAACAATTGGTAACACACTACGCCGTGATGGACTGAAATCCTGCAGCGCCCGCAAGGTCCCCCTGCTCAAGAAAGCACATATACATGCCCGTATGAAGTTTGCCAATGAACATCTGAATGATTCAGAGGACAACTGGGTGAAAGTGTTGTGGTCAGATGAGACCAAAATGGAGCTCTTTGGCATCAACTCAACTCGCTGTGTTTGGAGGAGGAGGAATGCTGCCTATGACCCCAAGAACACCATCCCCACCGTCAAACATGGAGGTGGAAACATTATGCTTTGGGGGTGTTTTTCTGCTAAGGGGACAGGACAACTTCACCGCATCAAAGACCGATGGACGGGGCCATGTACCGTCAAATATTGGGTGAGAATCTCCTTCCCTCAGCCAGGGCATTGAAAATGGGTCGTGGATGGGTATTCCAGCATGACAATGACCCAAAACACATGGCCAAGGCAACAAAGGCTTGGCTCAAGAAGAAGCACATTAAGGTCCGGGAGTGGCCTAGCCAGTCTCCAGACCTTAATCCCAAAGACAATCTGTGGAGGGAGCTGAAGGTTCGAGTTGCCAAACGTCAGCCTCGAAACCTTAATGACTTGGAGAAGATCTGCAAAGAGGAGTGGGACAACATCCCTCCTGAGATGTGTGCAAACCTGGTGGCCAACTACAAGAAACGTCTGATCTCTGTGATTGCCAACAAGGGTTTTGCCACCAAGTACTAAGTCATGTTTTGCAGAGGGGTCTTATTTCCCTCATTAAAATGCAAATCAATTTATAACATTTTTGACATGCGTTTTTCTGGATTTTTTTGTTGTTATTCTGTCTCTCACTGTTCAAATAAACCTACCATTAAAGTTATAGACTGATCATTTCTTTGTCAGTGGGCAAACGTACAAAATCAGCAGGGGATCAAATACTTTTTTCCTTCACTGTATTTATGTTATATATGTTATATATTTATCATATATATTTATCTTATATAGCTTATATATGTTATATATGTTATATATGTTACATATTTATGTTATTTATCTTATATATTTATCTTATATATGTTATATATTTATGTTATGTATGTTATATATTTATGTTATATATGTTACATATTTATATAATATAGGTTATATATTTATCTTATATATGTTATATATTTATCTTATATATGATATATATGTTATATATTTATGTTACATATGTTATATATTTTTGTTATATATTTATGTTATATATGTTATATATTTATGCTATATATTTATGTTACATATGTTATATATTTATGTTCTATATTTAAATTACATATGTTCTACATTTATGTTACATATGTTATATATTTATGTTATATATGTTATATATTTATCTTAAATATGTTATATATTTATGTTATATATGTTATATATTTATGTTATATATGTTACATATTGCCATATACATTCCCATGATATTGTTTATTTCACTTTTCCTTCCTATAGAAGAAGTGATCTTAGCAGACGATGAAGACCCTGATGCCTTTGACGGTATTTACCCAAGTGTGTGTGTGTGTGTGTGTGTGTGTGTGTGTGTGTGTGTGTGTGTGTGGGTGTGTGGGTGTGTGTGTGTGTAGTGACATAGATATGATGTTAGAAGGTATATAGAGACAGACAATGAGAAAATATAACATTGTGTAAATGTAGCATCATTGTTAGTGTAAATGTAGCCTCTTTATTAGTATACATGTAGCATCTTTGCTAAATGTATCATCTTTACTTGTGTAAATGTATAATCTTTGCTAGTGTAAATGTAACATTTTTAATAGTGTGAATGTTGCATCTTTCCTAGTGTAAATGTAGCATCTTTGCTAGTGTAAATGTAACACATTTGCTAGTGTAAATGTAGCATTTTTGCTAGTGTAAATGTAGAATATTTACTAGTGTAACCAGAGCATTTTTGCCACGGTAAATGTAGCATCTTTCCTATTGTAAATGTTGTAGCTTTGCTAGTGTACATGTAGAATATTTTCTTGTGTAAATGTAGCATCTTTCCTATTGTAAATGTTGCAGCTTTGCTAGTGTAAATGTAGCATCTTTACTAGTGTAAATGCAGCATCTTTGCTAGTGTAAATGTAGCATCTTTGCTAGTGTAAATGTAGCATCTTTGTTAATGTAAATGTAGCATCTTTACTAGTGTAAATGTAGCATCTTTACTAGTGTAAATGTAGCATCTTTGTTAATGTAAATGTAGCATCTTTACTAGTGTAAATGTAGCATCTTTACTAGTGTAAATGTAGCATATTTGCTTCTGTGCCAGTGTTTGTTTGCGTGTTCTATAGTGAGCAGTTGTGCGTCACTGTGTTCTATTTTTCCCATTCAGGCACCCGCAGGAGACCCACCATCAAAAACCACAAGAACAAAACAGATCTCCTTAACCCAGAGGATGGGAATGGAGACCTGGCAGTGGGTAAGAAACACCACACATATGCACACGCACACACAAGATGTTACATCCTAACCAAATGTTTTTTTTTTCTCTCCACTCTTGTCCCCATCCCCCTCTCCTTTTCCCACTCTTCTCCTCTCCTCTCCTCTCCTCATCCCCTCTACTCTTCCCATTCTTCTCCTCTCTTCCATCCCCCTTTCCTCTTCTCACTCTTCTCCTCTCCTCCATCCCCCTCTCCTCTTCCCACTCTTCTCCTCTCCTCCATCCCCCTCTCCTCTTCCCACTCTTCTCCTCTCCACTATCCCCCTCTCCTCTCCCCATTCTTCTCCTCTCCTCCCAGGTTCTCCCTTTGCGCGGGCCAGTCTGAAGAGTTCAAAGCTGGAGGGCTCTAACTTCCATAAGAGGGAGCGTCGTCTGCGTTTCTTCATCCGACGCATTGTGAAGACCCAGTATTTCTACTGGAGTGTACTGTGTCTGGTGGGACTTAACACCATGTGTGTGGCTGTAGTACACTACGACCAGCCTGAACCACTCTCAGACTTCCTCTGTGAGTAGACATACTGGGAGGGAGGTACGGAGGGAGGGAGGTATGGAGGGTGGGAGGGAGGGAGGGAGGGAGGGAGGGGGAGGTATGGAGGGTGGGAGGGAGGGAGGGAGGGAGGGATAGAGGGTAGGAGGGAGGGATAAAGGATGGATGGAAATTCTAGATACTTTTCTTTATTTCTCTCTCTACCTCTCTGTCACGTTGGCTTAAAGGACATTCTGTCACGTTGGCTTAAAGGACATTCTGTCACGTTGGCTTAAAGGACATTCTGTCACGTTGGCTTAAAGGACATTCTGTCACGTTGGCTTAAAGGACATTCTGTCACGTTGGCTTAAAGGACATTCTGTCACGTTGGCTTAAAGGACATTCTGTCACGTTGGCTTAAAGGACATTCTGTCACGTTGGCTTAAAGGACATTCTGTCACGTTGGCTTAAAGGACATTCTGTCACGTTGGCTTAAAGGACATTCTGTCACGTTGGCTTAAAGGACATTCGGGAGACAGATACAGGAACGCGTAATAGTTTTTTTTATTAAGCCCCAAATTACAGCGTACCGTGTAAAGGCACAGGGACGAAGACCAAACAAATACGTAACAAAAACACAGGATTGAAACCAAAACAAAAGAGTGAGGAGAACCTTGAATAAATAACACACGCGCACAATGATTATCACACGGGACGAGACCTGTAATCATCTGGCAATCCACAAGGGCACAAAAGCCCAAAACAAAAAGCACAGGTACTCACATGCACCAATGGACATAGTAACAATAATCGACAGCCCAATGGAAACCAAAGGGGACACATATACAAGTACTAATCAGTGGGAATAGGGGACAGGTGTGCGTAATGAAAGTTCCGGAGGGATCGTGACAGTCTTTCTGCCTCTCTGATTGCTTCTTACAGTGAATTTTTCAATGCCCCTCTTTATTCCTTTTCTTTTGATATCATCCTCGTGCATTTTCTTGCTTGCTCGCTCATGTCTGATCTTTCCCGCTCTCTCTCCCCCTGTTCCCTCTCTCTTTTCACCTCTTCCAGACTTTGCAGAGTTCGTCTTCTTGAGTATCTTCATGTCTGAGATGGGTATAAAGATTTATGGACTGGGGTCACAGCCTTACTTTCACTCCTCCTTTAACTGCTTTGACTGCATTGTGAGTGGTGGAACTCGTCTACTCTAGGGTACACACAGTGCATATGTGACACGCGCACACACACACACACACACACACACACACACACACACACACACACACACACACACACACACACACACACACACACACACACGCACACACACACGCACACACGCATACACACAGACACACACACACACACAAACACACACACACACACACCCACACATACACACACACACACACACACACACACACACACACACACACACACACACACACACACACACACACACAGTAAACACAGTAAACACATGAATACACTGCACACACACACACACACACACACACACACACACACACACACACACACACACACACACACACACACACACACACACACACATGCACACACGCATACACACAGACACACATGCACACACGCATACACACACACACACACCCACACATACCCCCCCCCACACACACACACACACACACACACACACACACACACACAGTAAACACACACACACACACAGTAAACACATGAATACACTGCACACACACACACATGCACACACGCATACACACACACACACACACACACACACACACACACACACACACACACACACACACACACACACACACACACACACACACACACACACACACACACACACACACACACACCAATACAGTAAACACACACATATAATTTTTGACCGCATGTTTTGGATAACATCACTAATCGTGTGTGTGTGTGTGTGTGTGGCAGGTAATATGTGGCAGCATATTCGAGGTGCTGTGGGGTTTTATCCAGCCTGGGACATCCTTTGGTATCAGTGTGTTACGAGCTCTAAGGTTACTGAGAATCTTCAAAGTCACCAAGTAAGTCTCTACTGACTTTGATTCAACCTCTGTATCGGATATCTTATCAATCTGTTTGTCAGCATGTCTCATTAACAAACAACCATGAAAGGCAATTAGAAATGTATAGGCTTTTCTAAACTCTCTCTCTCTCTCTCTCTCTCTCTCTCTCTCTCTCTCTCTCTCTCTCTCTCTCTCTCCACACAAGCTCCTCTCTCCCACACTCTCTCCCCACCTCTCTCAGTTCAATTCAAGGGGCTTTATTAGCATGGGAAGAAACATATGTTTACATTGCCAAAGCAATTGAAATAAATAATAAAAAGTGAAAAGTAAATATTACACTCACACAAGTTCCAAAATAATAAAGACATTTAAAATGTCATATTATGTCTATATACAGTGTTGTAACGATGTGCAAATAGTTAAAGTACAAAATGGAAAATAAATAAACATCAATATGGGTTGTATTTACAATGTTGTTTGTTCTTCACTGGTTGCCCTTTTCTTGTGGCAACAGGTCACAAATCTTGCTGCTGTGATTTCTCTCCCCCGCCCCTCCCCCTCTCTCTCTCTCTCTCTCTCTCTCTCTCTGTCAGGTACTGGGCGTCTTTGAGGAACCTGGTTGTATCTCTGCTCAACTCCATGAAATCCATTATAAGCCTGCTCTTCCTCCTCTTCCTCTTTATCGTCGTCTTCGCTCTGTTGGGCATGCAACTCTTCGGAGGACAGTCAGTACCTCCTCTTCTTTCCCCTCTTTTCTTGCCACTTTCATCCTTCCTCCCCCTTCCTCCCCTTCCCCTGTCACTCTTTATCTTCAGTGTCTGACTGTTTGGTGTCATTTTTAATCTCTCTCTCTCTCGCTATCTTTCTCTCGCTCTCTCTTTCTCTCTTCCTCCATTTCTCTCTGTTTATCCTTTAGGTTTAATTTTGAATCTGGCACTCCCCCGACCAACTTTGATACTTTCCCTGCAGCAATAATGACTGTGTTCCAGGTGAGTGGATAAAGACGGGAGGGGGGAGTGGAGAGGGGAGAGAAAGGAAAGAGATAATGGAATGAGATAAGAGGGCAGGAGAAGAGTGGGAGGGGTAGCACACTGGAAATGGGGGATAGGAGAGAAAGAAAGAGGATAGATGAGTGTAAAGGTAGGGAAAGGTGAGTGTGTAAGCAGTCCCAAGATAAGCAGTCCTAACGTGTGCAAAGGGTGTATTTATAAGTGTGTGTGTGTGTATAAGAGTGTGTGTGCTTAAGTGTGTGTGTTTAAGAGTGTGTGTGTGTGTATAAGAGTGTGTGTGTGTGTATAAGAGTGTATGTGTACAGTAGTACGAGTGTATGAGTGTCTGTGTGTGTACAGATGTAGGATCTTAATTTTATCACTCTTTTGTTTCTGAGAAATGTCCCGATCTGCAGAAAATGCAAACTTGTAGTGTATTCAAGGTATAAAAAGGCTTCTAAAGTTTGTAATTTCCACTTTAAAATGTCAGACTTGATTTGCCCTAACGAAATATGTATCAACCCCTACAATAAATGTCCAGTAATTAGAATCCACATAATAATTCACATTTCGTGTTGCTGGGGGATTTCTTCCCTGCTATAGCAAACTGCCTCAAATGAAGATCCTACATGTTTATTAAGAGTGTCTTGTCCCCCAGATCCTGACCGGAGAAGACTGGAACATGGTTATGTATGATGGAATAGAGTCTCAGGGAGGAGTCAACAACGGAATGGTCTTCTCAGTCTTCTTCATCGTGCTCACACTTTTCGGCAACTGTATCCTTACACACACACACACACACACACACACACACACACACACACACACACAAACATACACAGACCCCCACACACACACACACACACACACACACACACACACACACACACCACACACACACACACACACACACACACACACACACACACACACACACACACACACACACACACACGGTGTAGTTTCTGTCTTTAACCCTTTGCTCTCAGACACTCTGCTGAATGTGTTCTTGGCCATTGCTGTGGATAATCTGGCCAATGCACAGGAACTCACTAAGGTACAGTACTTTGTACACTGAACTAGCCACGCCTACTGGGGTCAAATAGAATGACCCTTCAGTTCAGGAAATGACCTCTCACCCTGTCAGCTCTAGCTCCCCATCAAAAATGATCTGTATATTGACAGATATTGGACTGAATGCTCTAACGATGGGAATAAATGTCTGCAAAGGCGAAAGGCAGGCTGGTAAGGCGGGAACAGGCGGGAACATTCTAGCCAATGAGAGGGCAGATACGCATGTGAACAACAGGCATGCCACGTGCGTCCACTTATATCAGTAATAACCTAAACATTCTGAAACTTTTATTCGATCAAATAAGCCTCACTTTGCAAATTAGCAATTACATTTTCTATTGACCAAATTCAAAATTCTCTCATTGTCGCCATACAAAGAAATCCCCACTTGGTCTGCTTCACGCTTTATTCTCGCGTGGCCTGATTTTGGGGCCGGAGTCAGCCTTCTCGCTTCACCTCTTCTTCTGTGTCTCCATGTATCTGTATCTGTCAACGTCCCTCTTTCTCCTATCTATAACTATATCTATAAAGGTCATTGCTCTCTTCTCTCACTCTGTCTACCATCTGTATCAACCTCCTCTATCTCTGCTTTTTATCCCCCCCTCTCTCTCTCCCTCCTATGTATTTCCCGTCTCCCCTCCTCCCCCCCTCTCTCTCTCACTCGCTTTTTTTGGTAGGACGAGCAGGAAGAGGAAGCCGCTTCCAAGAAAAATGCTTTGCAAAAAGCCAAGGAGGTGGCCGAAGTCAGCCCTCAGTCTGCAGCCAACCTGTCCATAGTGGCGTAAGTATCTCTCTTTCTTTCTCTGTTTCCATATCTCTCTCTGTTGTTTCTCTCATCCTTGCCCCCTTATCTCTCTTAGTGTATTCACTTTTCAGCTGCACATACAGACACCTGCTTACTTGCTTGCTCACACACACACACACACACACACACACACACACACACACACACACACACACCACACACACACACACACACACACACACACCCCGCAGCCCCGCCCCCCGCGCCCCCCCCCCCCCCCCCCCCCCCCCCCCCCCCCCCCCCCCCCCCCCCCCCCCCCCCCCGCTTTGATCTCCTCCTCCAGTAGGAGGCAGTGAGTCTTAGATCCTTTCTCTGCAGCTCAGTTCTCTCAAAGGTGAAGTTCACAGTGTGTCCACGGTCCACAGCCCTTATAATGTCCCAGCAGGGGAGCCTGAGGACGTAGGGACACGTCCAATATCACACATAGAGTTGACCTCCACTACTAATATAGTAAGGTTACAACTGTTGTTTCTACTCTGAAACATGAACACGTATGCAAGCAAATACTTATATACATACACACACGCACGCACACGCATGCACACACACACACACACACACACACACACACACACACACACACACACACACACACACACACACACACACACACACACACACACACACACACACACACACACACACAGTCAATCTCTGATGTAGCCCACTTTTGATGTGTACTTTTGTGTGGTGTGTTGACTATTGTTGTGTCTTGGACATGTTTCCTAGTCTGCAAGACAGCTAAAGGTGCACTGATAGGGCAATACTAGGAATGGTTTCCACTAATGAGGTGACTGTGATGTCATTCCTAGCACTGCCCCACCGTGCCAGTATAAATCCAAATCATTCATCCACATATGTGGATGATATAATAGCTTTGCAAGCAGGGATTTTCCAAGCTGGAATCTCCAAACTTGCTAAAGCAGGTTAGGAGATACTCTGAGTCCCTGTCTGGGACTCTGGGAAGAAGATTTCTCTCTGGATCTAAATGGGTTACACTTTACCTGACACCTCCTTCACAAGGCCAACATAACACTATTATAATGATGACATAACACTATTATAATGATGACATAACACTATTATAATGATGACATAACACTATTATAATGATGACTTAACACTATTATAATGATAACATAACACTATTATAATGATGACATAACACTATTATAATGATGACTTAACACTATTATAATGATGACATAACACTATTATAATGATGACATAACACATGTTGTAAACATGTCATGACAACAAGAAGACTTGGGTAATGGTTTGTGACTTGAGATATCCGCTGTAAGAGAACATGTGGCTATTATTGTCTCTCTGCCTAGTTGTAGAGAGATAGAAACTGCCTTCGTTTGAAGGGCAGTCTGTGTATGGTAGAATGAATGGAGAGATGTGTAGATACTCTGAAGACAGTGCAATAGAATTTGTGCAACAGAGACAAAATGTGAGCTAGAGAGATATGGACGCCTGTGTAGTGGAAGGGGGATGTGGATCCTGAGATAGAGAAATAGTATGAGAAAAGTCTAGAGGGATAAATCAAGTTTGTGCAAGAGAAAGAAAGGTGAAAAATGGAGAGAGAGAAAGGAGAGGAAGATAAAAAAGAGAAAGAAAAAGAGAACAGAATAGAAATGGAGAGATAGATGAATAGAGACATAGCAAGATGGTTGTCTGAGCAGTGTGAGTTGAAATGGTGTGTGTGTATGTGTTAGTGTAAAGTCGTGTGTGTGTGTGTGTGTGTGTGTGTGTGTGTGTTGGTGAGGGTTGAGGAGTGTGTTGCCTCATTCACACTATAGGGCCGACCTTAAATGTACTGTGCTGGCTCAGACATGGTTCTTTCCAGCATGGTTCCAGCCACTCTGATGGATGCGTAGCCAGGCCAGCCCAGTACAGTACAGCCCAGTACAGCTCTGCTTGGCTAGGTTCTGGTTGGTCATATAGTGTGAATTAGGCACGCGTGTGTTCTCTGTGTCATGTCACTCACCGACTGTTTCCCTCCTCAGCGAGAAAGTAAACAGCACAGGTCACAACGCTTCCGACCCCTTTCTGGACTGGTATTTACTCATTTATACTCCTTCTGTTTCTTTTCGCCCGCTTTTCCTTTCCTCTCCTCCTTTAGACCATCCTGTTCTAATTATCCCCCCCTAATTATGATTTTTTTACTCCTTTGCTTTTTTGTTGGTTTTTGAGTTGGCTTATTTTGAGTATATTTTCTGTTGGCTGCTCCCCGCAGTATGGCTGTGGCTTTACTGTGGTTGACTGTGGTCCCTGGGAAAAGGAGTTAGTGGGGCCGGGGCGCCATTTTGGTTCTTTCGTTGGCAACATCTCAAATGGCACGCTATTCCCCATATAGTGCACTACTGTTGACCTGAGCCTTTCATAAGGGTCGTGCAAAATATGGAGAATAGAGTGTCATCTGAGTTTTGCCCTTTTTTCTCAGAACTTCCATTTTGGGTCTTTTTGTTGATGATTCCATTTTGGTTCTTTCGTTGGGTCCTTTTGGTTTGGGTTTCCTGGTCGACTGTGTAATATTCTAACCTTGCCTCAATATCATTCTCCATCTTGTGCCTCTCTCTGTGTGGTTTCCCAAAGTGGGGCTGGTCTGCCCACTGCTTTGGGAAACTGTGGTCGACCATACTCCTTCAGTAGCTCTGTGTTTCTGCCCTGTAGGTCCAGCAAGGTGACCCTTTACACGTGTGTGTGTGTGAGCTCTATAGTGTGTGTTTGTGTATTTGCTTGTGTTTATATTTCTGTATACCTGTGTATGTAGGTTTCTGTATGTCTGTGTGTTTGTATATTTGTAAATTGACTCAGATACCACTGCTTAACCTGGTATTTGACACTCTCTTAACCTCCCCACCCATCCTCTCTTTTCTCTCCCTCTCTGCCTCCCCTCCTCCTCTGCTCTCCATCATGCTTTCTGTCTCTATTTCTTAACCTCTCTTTTCTCCTCGCTCTTCTCCCCTTTCATCCAAATCTCTGTCCATCTGTCTCACCTTTCCTCCATCTCGCCTCCCTCCTCTTTCTCTCGCCTGCTCTCTTCTCTCTTCTCTCATCTCTTCTATCCTCTACCTCTCTCTCGGTCCCCCTCTCTCTGTCCCTCCTCTCATCCTTTCCCCTCTCTCCGTCCCTGTAGTAAGGAGCAGCAGAAGAACAATAAGGGTGGTAATAAGTCTGTGTGGGAACAGAGGACCAAGGAGCTGAGGAAACAGACTCTAATGACCAGCAGAGAGGCCCTCTACAACGAACTGGACCCAGAGGACCGCTGGAAGGCAAGGAGAGAGGGAGGGAGGGGGGAAGGATGGAAGGAAGGGAAGGAGAGTGGAGGGACGGAAAGGAGATACCTAGTCAGTTGCACAATTGAATGCATTCAATCAAAATGTGTCTACTGCATTTAAGCTGAATCAAGAGAGGTGCGGGGGGCTGCCTTAATCGTCATCCACGTCATTGGCGCCAGGGGAGCAGTTGTTGTGGGGGTTAACTGCCTTGCTCAAGGGCAGAACAGCAGATGTTTCCACCTTGCCGGCTCAGGGATTCAAACAAGCAACCTTTCGGTTACTGTCCCAAGCTCTAACCTCTAGGCTACCTGCCACCCCAGAGAGGGGGGTAAGGAGGGAGGTGGGTAAGGAGGAAGGGAGACAGTGAGAGACAACAAATCAAATGGAGAAGGGTGGAGTGAGCGGTGGAACACAGAAAGGGGAGAAATTATGAAAGTTGGTAACACTTTTTATTGGTCTGGGTAAAGCTGATACTTACCTGCTTGATACTTTCAGGTAATTACCTCAATTAGTTAATCATAATTGATAACTACCGGGTAATTACCTGGTGCCAAATGTGACATATTGGTTGGTGCCTTTGTCAATTTACCAATAATTTAATCATGTTTTAGAAAAATAAAGCGTTATAGGAGGTTATATGACCTCTGGGATTCTAATGATATTATGCCTCTCCTTGATTCCGCCTGGCCTTCTTCGTCCGTCCCCTGCTTACAACTCTCCCAACCCAACCTTTCCCTCCCTCCCCCCCTCCCCTTTCTTCCAGGTGAACTACTCCCGCCACATCCGTCCTGACATGAAGACCCATACAGACCGCCCTCTAGTGGTGGACCCCCAGGAGAACCGCAACAACAACACCAACAAGACCACCAAAGAGCCTGACCCCCGCCTCAGCCAGCAGCACGCCGACAAGCTGCTCCGCAAGCAGACACACGTCCACGAGAGAGGAGGTGGGGGAGGAGGAGGTGGGGGCTCAGGGTCTGGTTCAGGCCCTGGAAGGCCCTACGAGCGGGCAGACTCTACGGAGAGCCGCAGGAGCCGTAAGGAGAGCAAGGAGCACCAGGAGCTCCAACACCACCACTCCTCCCATACCCGCCTAGATGCAACGATGCTGGGACAGAGTGGAGAGGAGAGGCCCCAGAGAAGGCACCACCACCCACGGGTCCAGGCGGGCTCATCGGAGCACAGAAAACCCCGCCAGCACCGCATGCCCCCAGAGGACGTAGAGGGGGGAGGTGGAGGTGGTGGAGGAGGGGGAGGTGGGGAAAGGCGGCACAAGAGCAGGGGGACAGAAGGAGAAGGCGAGGGGGAGCAAGAGGGGGGTGATGGAGGTGAGAGGAGGCAGAGACGGCATCGCCATGGCACTCAGTCGGGGTGTGATGGTGAGGGGAGGAGGACGCGGCCACACCGCAGGAAGTGAGGGAGACCCTGACACACACAGACACACACACACATATATACGCACTCACACTTTCCTCTGTCAACCAGTGTCCTTATACAGTAGTTCTCAGAACCTTTTTGACATTTCCCAACTCCTTCTCTTCTATTTCTCATTTCTCGCTCTCTTCCTTTCTTTCCTTCTCTTTCCCTCTATAGGGATGGTCCCAACCTGTCCACCACACGGCCCATCCAGAAGAGCCTCTGTAGACAGGACAGCCAGTACAGCGAGGACATGGACAATGTCATGAACAGTAAACTGGCCACCAGCCAGCCCCAGCTACCCCCAGGCTCTACCCAGCAGCCCTGCCCAGCCTCGGGCCTCCCCAGCCCAGCCAACCACATTACTCCAGGCCCAGGCTTCGGCCCTGCAGGCCTCAACACTCACCTGACCAACAGCAGCTCCCACCTGGGCCCAGATGGAAGCCTGGTTCCTGCATACGGAAGTAGCACCCGGATACCGGACCACACAGCAGTTGACATACCACCCATGTTTCCTTCCCACAACGCCATATTGCAGGGTGAGAGAGAGGGAAGAAAGAGGAGGGGAGGGGGATGGAGGGAGACTGTGTATGACCAAGGTTAATCAGGTCACATCTTCAGTCAAAACATTGAGAAACAGCCACACATGCCATGCTATTTCTGAATTATTGTTTCTTCCCTTCACTCTTACCTGTCCTTTCCTTTCCTTTCTTATCCACCTCCTCCCCCTCCCTCCCCCTCTGTCTCTCTCTCTCTCTCCTCCCTCTCTTTCTTGCATCCCACCAGTCAATAAGAATGCTAACACGGAGCCTCTGCCTAAGAAGGAGGATAAGGATGATGATGATGATGAGAAGGGTGATGAAGATGGACCCAAACCAATGCCTCCCTATAGCTCCATGTTCATCCTCTCTACCACCAACCCGTATGTGGGCACACACACACAATCACAATCACAATCACACGTATATTCATTATTAATTATATTAATGATGCATTTTTTGTTGTTGTTGCAATGTGTGTGTGTCTGTGTGTGTGTGCTTGTGTGTGTACGTGCATGCTTGTGTGTGTCTGTGTGTGTGTGTGTGTGTGTACGTGCATGCTTGTGTGTGTCTATGTGTGTGATCAGGTTCCGGAAACTATGCCACTACATTGTGACTCTGAAATTCTTTGAGTTTGGTATCCTGTCTACCATCGCTATGAGCAGTATCGCCCTGGCAGCAGAAGATCCCGTCTGGCCAGAATCACCTCGCAACAATGTGAGACACTCAATGCTAGCTCTGTGTCCGTATTAGCTTATATTTACTCTCCATGCTAACTTAGCTATTAGCTAACTTTTACTTTACCCTCTGTGCTAACTTAGCTAGTTTAGCTAGCTTCTACTTTACCCTCCATGCTAACTTAGCTATTATAGCTAACTTCTACTTTACCCTCAATGCTAACTTAGCTATTAGCTAACTTTTACTTTACCCTCCATGCTAACTGAACTATTAGCGAGCTTCTACTTTACGTCTGCTAACACTGTGTCCTCTCTCTCTCTCTTTATGCAGGTTCTGCGCTACTTTGACTATGTGTTTACGGGAGTGTTCACCTTTGAGATGTTGATTAAGGTAATTCTGAATCTATTTCACTCTAGCTATACTTGTCATTTTTTGACGTGAGACAATCAATAACAAAACATATCCACTCTCTCTGTCTCCCTCACTCTAACACCCCCCCTCACTCTCTCTCTCACTTTCTCTCTCTCTCTCTTCCTCATTCTCTCTCCCCACCTCTCTCTCAGATGGTGGATCTGGGCCTGGTGTTGCACCAGGGCTCCTATTTCCGTGACCTGTGGAACATCCTGGACTTTATAGTGGTTAGTGGTGCTCTGGTGGCCTTCGCCTTCACGTAAGTTACCCTCCTGCCCCGTCATCTCCTCTTCCCCAACTCTCTCTCTCTCTTGTCCTGCCTGCTGCCCCATCTCCTCCTCTCCCTCATCTCCCCCTCTCTCTCCTCTCCTCTCTGCCCCCTCTCTCTGCTGTCCTTGCAAGGGGTCACAACGCCACTGCGCAGACAGCCTCACAGGCACCCTGGAGCAAAGCCCCACTCTCTCTCTCTCTCCTCTGTCGCTCTCTCTTCTGACGCTCTCTCTTCTGTCACTCTCTCTTCTGTCACTATCTCGTCTCTTTATGGCCCATGCTCTTGTTCTGTCTCATGTTCACACTCCCACGCTCTCTCTCTCTCCTGTCTCACTCTGTCTCAGTCTGTCTCAGTCTTAGCTCCTCTGTCTTGCTCTGTCTCACTCGATCAACAACCTTCCCACAACGTTCCCATAACATCCAACTCCCCAGGCTACTGGCACTACCGTTTCCCCAATGCCCCTTTCAATCATCGTTTGCCAGAGGCAACCCCTTTCCTCTCCTGTCCTTTATCCCGCTCCCCATCTCACCTGCCTCCCTCGCTCTTCTACTTCTCCCCCCTGCGGTCCAACACTATCCCCCTCCCCCTTTCTCTCCCAACATCCACTACGCCCCCCTCTCTCGCTCCTCTCCTCCCCCTTATCTCCCGTGGGTGTGAGGACCACCCCAGGCACCTGTAACCCTTTAGTGTCCCAGGCAGTTCTGGAGCTGAGGGGCCTGAGCCGCACCCCTCCTCCACCCCTCCTACGGAGCAGGTATTTCAGCTTCCTTCTTCTGCCTGAGCTTGGGCTGGGAGTGGGACAGGTGCTATGGCTGGTGATGGAGCTGGTACTATCGCTGGGGCTGGAGCTTGGTGTGGGATGAAGAAGGCTGCCTTAATGGAATAAAGGTTTAGGATGGGGGAAGTGCTAGGTCTAAAGCTAAATGGAACGGGAGCTGGGGGTGTGGGGAAAGACAAGTGTTGAGGTTGTAGCCGGGATCAGGATGGGGTAAAAAAAGAAGAGGATTAACGTTGAGACAAGGGGGTTAGGGCTGGAGTGGGGTTGGGGGTAGGTGGGGTTGAGTGAAGAGAGGTGTAGTTCTTGGAATAGTACATTGATACATTGACCCTCTTGAAAAGAGATGCTGAGTCTTAATGTGACTACCTGGAGCGACACAGGATAGATCAACAGACTAAAGGGAATGGTTGGGTTGGGTGTGATGCTAAAATGTGGGTAGGCTTAAAGGGTTGTTTTTGGACTGTGCTAGAACTGTTAGCTTTTTCATGATCCAGACCTCCTATCGTATACCGCGGCGCCTGAAATGGTGTCCAAGATTTCTCTGGGCTGGTTGATTTAGACCTAGGATATGATTTTACAATGATTTTGTACATATAGTTGCATGATATAAAGTCATTGGTTAAGGCTTGTGAGTTGATTATTGTACATGCTACCTGAACACATAGTGCATGAGTTATTCTGATAGTATTGATGTGAGTCTTTCCACGCTAACCCAGTCCCCTTATACAGGTGGATCATTGAACAATGGAAAAACATGGCGACCAGGGCATTTTGATTCTCTCAATTCAGGAATTGAATTTGAAATGTTGAACCCCTTCAAAGAAAATACTGGGATATTTTCAAAACCGTTCATTCAATTTCAACTGATCATCTGAATTGACTGAATCAAAATGGAATCGAAAGCCCAACCCTAAAGGGAGGCACGGGTATGAGGATGATGTGCACATAAGCATACATACATACTTGAGGTCCATATACATGCATCTAAAAATGGGAATGGCAATAACTAACAGTCATTTCTGTAATGCATATGAAGAACCTATCATAGCTCTGAGTATATGATCATTCATTAGCTGATAGGGGTGTTGCGTGTTTCGCAAACAGAAATCACTCCACTTTGTATCTTCCCAAGCATGTCTTATATTTCCTCTGGGAAGGTCCCTTTCTTCCACCCTTACTCCCTGGGCCCTAACACTAGCTCCCTTTGCTTAACCCTTTGCTTCCCCTCCATAGAGAGGGGCTATTACCATTACAGTGGGCATGCAAGTTTTCTTCTCCTTTAAGGGAGAAAGATTGAAAAAGATACCTGGATGTTCCTGCAGAATACTCCCTCCTCCCCTCCCTCCCTCCCTCCCTCCCTCCCTCCCTCCCTCCCTCCCTCCCTCCCTCCCTCCCTCCCTCCCTCCCTCCCTCCCTCCCTCCCTCCCTCCCTCCCTCCCTCCCTCCCTCCCTCCTTTACTCTGCTCCTGTGGAGAGAAACAAACTGTTCACCAATCCCTTCTACATTCCTCCTTCTCCTCCTCACTCCATTTTCATGATCTCCGATGATTTGTAGGAATATTGGGAAGCTCAAGGTAGAAGTTGCATCAAACCACAGATCTAAGACCAGATTGTCCTCCCACAAATCCTAACCTTGCCCGTTAGGCTGGTAAAAATGAATATGATCCTAGATCAGTGTCTAGGGACAACTTCATGCTACTCTTCCTCTGAGTGGCCGGTGCTCCAGGGTGGCAGTGGCACCCCCTGTCTGTGGGACTGACCCCCTGATCATGCCATGTTATGTGTGTATGTGTGTGTCACTGTCAAGTGTGTGTGTGTGTGTGTGTGTGTGTGTGTGTGTGTGTGTGTGTGTGTGTGTGTGTGTGTGTGTGTGTGTGTGTGTGTGTGTGTGTGTGTGTGTGTTGAGTATTTCATGTATATATGTGTCTTTCTGTATGTATGTGTGTGTTGCATATATATACGTGTATCTTTTGGTATGTGTGTGTTGCATACTCTATATATGTGTGTCTATCTGAGTGTCTATGAATGTTCATGTGTTTCACTTTCTGTGTTAGGCCTGCGTTTTTAGTCTCAGGGTATAATGGAATGTTTGACAAAGGTCCAGACAGACAGACAGACAGACAGACAGACAGACAGACAGACAGACAGACAGACAGACAGACAGACAGACAGACAGACAGACAGACAGACAGACAGACAGACAGACAGACAGACAGACAGACAGACAGACAGACAGACAGACAGACATGTAGCAAGACAGACAGCAAGACAGACAGACTCTGATAGATCAGAGAGACAGCAAGACAGACAGACTCTGATAGATCAGTCAGAGAGACAGCAAGACAGACAGACTCTGATAGATCAGTCAGAGAGACAGCAAGACAGACAGAGAGAGAGAGAGACTGAAAGATCAGTCAGACAGACAGAGATTGTGATAGATTAGTCAGACAGATAGACAGAGACTGATAGATCAGTCAGACAGACAGACAGAGACGCTGATAGATCAGTCAGATAACAGTGAAACTCACAGGGCCAAAGCAGACTCTAACATATAAAGATAGTGCCCTTATTGAATTGGTCAAAATCAAGCAGCATTGCAGATAGAACGAGTGCTCCCATTGGAGATCTATATCACCACTTTGATCTAATTACTCCGGCATCCAGTGTCTGGCCTGATGATCGGTAGTATCTGGGCTCGTGCCATCATCCTGCATGCCTCTCAAATAAATAGAGGCATACAGGCTGTGCCTGAACATAATGCCCTTCCCAAGGCAGCACACTGATAGGCCGAAACTGGTACACACCTACACTAGTGGACCAATCAGATGACTGGAAGGGAAGTGGTTTGATATTGGTTACTATGGTTACTAACATGGATGTTCCCCTCAGTTGACCCTATGGAATTGTTAAAGCATCATTGATGTTGAGCACCGATGGTAGCACTAGTTTGGTGCTGTGTCCCAGTTATAGAGTTCTCTGTCTGTCTGTCTGTATGTGTGTGGTGTGTGTGTGTGTGTGTGTGTGTGTGTGTGTGTGTGTGTGTGTGTGTGTGTGTGTGTGTGTGTGTGTGTGTGTGTGTGTGTGTGGGGGGAGACAAACAGACAGGTAGCTAGGAGTGTTGGGGAGGTTGAAGATATGACAGACAAACAGACAGGTAGCTAGGAGGTTGTATGTTGGGGAGGTTGAAGATATGTGTGTATGTGAGAGGGGAGGGATCTAACAAAACGCAGGCCTTGCACTCTTTTTTTCTGTTTCTCTGTCTCTCATATGGATGTTTTTCCTCCTTCAAACCCGTCCTTTCCCCTTTGTACCATTTTCTCTCCTTCTCTGTCTTTTTCTTTTCCTATCTCTCTCTCTCTCCTCTGTCTCGCTGTCTCTGACCCTCTCTGATCTCTCCGTTCCGGACCAACAGGAGCAGTAGCGGGTAAAGTTGTGTTCTTTCTCTCTTTCTCTTTTGCTGCACTCTGACTGCTTGTCCTTCCGATCACACGGCTTTCCTCTCTTTCTTTTTTAAATCTGTCTGTCCTCATTGTCGCCCACGTCTATATCTCTCTCTCTCTGTCGCCCAAGTGTCTTTATCTCTCTCTCTTTCTCGCTCTCTCTGTCGTTCACCCTGCTCTCTCTGTGGAACAGCTCTAACTAACATACGACTCAAGTGAATTCAACATGAATCAAATGTGAATCGTTCATGTGTGAGTCTGAACTAAATCTAAAGCAAATCATAAGTGACTCAGAACAGACAATGAGAATAAAAAGAGTAGGGGACACAGAGTAATAGGTGAACCAAGTGAATCAAGTGAAGAGAAGGGGGAAGTGTGATAGTGTAGATACAGGTTCTGGGGGCTGGTCATGCTGGAGCTAGAGAGCAGAGGGAGACAGTGGAGGTTCTGGGGGCTGGTCATGCTGGAGCTAGAGAGCAGAGGGAGACAGTGGAGGTTCTGGGGGCTGGTCATGCTGGAGCTAGAGAGCAGAGGGAGACAGTGGAGCTTCTGGGGGCTGGTCATGCTGGAGCTAGAGAGCAGAGGGAGACAGTGGAGGTTCTGGGGGCTGGTCATGCTGGAGCTAGAGAGCAGAGGGAGACAGTGGAGGTTCTGGGGGCTGGTCATGCTGGAGCTAGAGAGCAGAGGGAGACAGTGGAGGTTCTGGGGGCTGGTCATGCTGGAGCTAGAGAGCAGAGGGAGACAGTGGAGGTTCTGGGGGCTGGTCATGCTGGAGCTAGAGAGCAGAGGGAGACAGTGGAGGTTCTGGGGGCTGGTCATGCTGGAGCTAGAGAGCAGAGGGAGACAGTGGAGGTTCTGGGGGCTGGTCATGCTGGAGCTAGAGAGCAGAGGGAGACAGTGGAGGTTCTGGGGGCTGGTCATGCTGGAGCTAGAGAGCAGAGGGAGACAGTGGAGGTTCTGGGGGCTGGTCATGCTGGAGCTAGAGAGCAGAGGGAGACAGTGGAGGTTCTGGGGGCTGGTCATGCTGGAGCTAGAGAGCAGAGGGAGACAGTGGAGGTTCTGGGGGCTGGTCATGCTGGAGCTAGAGAGCAGAGGGAGACAGTGGAGGTTCTGGGGGCTGGTCATGCTGGAGCTAGAGAGCAGAGGGAGACAGTGAGACCTAGGAAATGCTGCTCATGGAGATCAGACATACACATGCACACAAATACTCACACACACGCTATCGCAGGCAGATGTTGTAAACACACACACATACCTGCACACACGCAGAAACAGATGTGTAAACACACCCCTCCACACACACACACACAGTCAGCCACCAGTAAGTAGCATTACATCTGGTGTAACAGCTGCAGCCGCAGCAGGAGGTTCTAGAAGACCTCAGGCATCCCCCACCATGACCTCTGACCTTGGAGAGGTCACAGCTGACCGTTTACCCCCTGAGGCTGAGTAGGGAAGACACAGGGAGAAATCTGGAAATCTCTCACTGAGATGCAAGTTAGTTAGTTCCTTAGTTAGTCAGCTAGCCACCTAGTTAGCTAGCCAGCTAGTTAGTTATTCACTCAGATCTTACAGTATATGCAATTGGGACAGAGTTACCTCCACCAACCAGGTGCTAGGGCTAGTTTCTCTTCTCTATATGACCAGATACTCAGAGAGAATCCTGTCCACTCCCACACATGTTAGTATGTCCACAGTCTCCCCTCTAAAAAAAAAAGAAAGAGGTTTGGCTTGGCATTTCAGTCCAGAAATGCCTGCACAATATGTTTGTCTTTGCCAAAGACCAAGACACAATGTCATGCTGTTTGGGCTATGCTATGAAACCAGCTTGGGGAGGGGAGTGGTAGAGCTAGTGTCTCTGTGTAGAAAAGTTCCCCATTCCTCTAGCTATCAATGGAGAACAAGGTTTCAATACAGCATGGGAAGCTATAGGTTTCAAAGCAGCATGAGTAGACTGCACTGTTTCAGTATTTCAGTGCATGTGTTCGTGGGTTCAGTCACCTTGCTTAGTGTTGGATGATGCATTGCACAGTGCTAGAGTTGTTGAGAGTAGTTTGAATGGAACAATCCATTTTTATATAGCATGTAACAGCTATACAGAAAGCTGAAAGTACAGTGCAACTTAACCTTGTAGAAGTAGTCTGTCATAATACAGCATGCTAACCGTGTCTGAGTTCCTGTCAGTGAGTGAACTCAGCAGCTACCTTCTAGGAATGGTCTCCTACTACTTCTTCTCTCTTCTATTTGAATCAAGAGGGGCTACGCCAGCTTCCTCCATGTCCCGCCCCCTCCCTCTCTGACTGTTTGTGTGTGTGTGTGTGTGTGTGTGTCCATGCGTGCGTGTGTGTGTGTGTGTGTGTGTGTGTGTGTGTGTGTGTGTGTGTGTGTGTGTGTGTGTGTGTGTGTGTGTGTGTGTGTGTGTGTGTGTGTGTGTGTGTGGTGTGTGGCGCGCGCGTGCGTGCGTGCGTGTGTGTGTAACAGGGGGAGCAGTAAGGGGAAAGACATCAGCACAATCAAGTCTCTGAGGGTTCTGAGAGTGTTGCGACCTCTGAAGACTATCAAGCGTCTTCCAAAGCTCAAGGTACGTTCAACTCTAACCACGTTAATTACTGTCTGTTAACAGCCACATCCACCATTCTGATAAACATTTCTCCCAGGACCTTACAGTGTCCAGGCTGTTGGACCTCTTATTTGTCTCATTGTTAACCTTTATTTAAATCTGCACAGGGTTTTCTGGCTTTTTAGACACTGCCCCAGTCGCATACAGATGGGCTGTGTGCCTTTGTTTGACTGTGTATCTCTGTGTCTCCAGGCTGTGTTTGACTGTGTTGTTGTGTATCTCTGTGTCTCCAGGCTGTGTTTGACTGTGTTGTTGTGTATCTCTGTGTCTCCAGGCTGTGTCTGACTGTGTTGTTGTGTATCTCTGTGTCTCCAGGCTGTGTCTGACTGTTGTTGTGTATCTCTGTGTCTCCAGGCTGTGTTTGACTGTGTTGTTGTGTATCTCTGTGTCTCCAGGATGTGTCTGACTGTGTTGTTGTGTATCTCTGTGTCTCCAGGCTGTGTCTGACTGTGTTGTTGTGTATCTCTCTGTCCACCAGGCTGTGTTTGACTGTGTGGTCAACTCCCTGAAGAACGTCCTGAACATCCTCATCGTCTACATGCTCTTCATGTTTATATTTGCTGTGGTGGCCGTGCAGCTGTTCAAAGGAAGATTCTTCTTCTGCACTGACGAGTCTAAAGAGTTTGAGCGCGACTGCAGGTCAGGAGACACACTCATGAAGACACACATACTGTATGGACACAAGATGTAGACACACACACACACACACACACACACACACACACACACACACACACTCACACACACACACACACACACACACACACACACACACACACACACACACACACACACACACACACACACACACACACACACACACACACACACACACACACACACACACAGTATTAAGTACGAACAATCTGTTGTGTGTTCCAGGGGCGAATATCTAGTCTATGAGCGGAATAATGAAGTGAAGGCGCAGAAGCGGGAGTGGAAGAAGTACGATTTCCACTACGACAACGTGCTTTGGGCCCTGCTCACCCTCTTCACCGTGTCTACTGGAGAGGGGTGGCCGCAGTAAGTACAGTACAGACACACACACACACATGTGCACGCACGCACACACACACACACACACACACACACACACACACACACACACACACGTGCACTCACACACACACACACACAGACTGATAGACACACAGACACATGTTCATGCACACACTCAAAAAAACGATTTCTCGCTCTCTCTCTCTTTCTCTCTCTCTCTCTCTCACTCTCTCTCTCTCTCTCTCTCTCTCTCTCTCTCTCTCTCTCTCAAACACACACATACACATACACATACACATACACATACACATACACATACACACACCAAAACACATAAACACAACCCCCAGCCAAACACAACTGCCCCACTCCCCCTATCATAACCATCCCTCTCTCCTCTCTACCTTCCACCAGGGTGCTGAAACATTCAGTGGATGCGACCTATGAGAATCAGGGCCCGAGCCCGGGGTACCGGATGGAGATGTCCATCTTTTACGTGGTGTACTTCGTGGTCTTCCCCTTCTTCTTCGTCAATATCTTCGTAGCTCTCATCATCATCACTTTCCAGGAGCAAGGAGACAAGATGATGGAGGATTACAGTTTAGAGAAAAACGAGGTGAGAAGAGAGGGACAGGAGGGGGAGGGAGAAGGCAGAGAGGTTGGAGAAGAATGACATGAAAAAGTGATGGCAAAGATACTGTATTTAAAAATATATATATTTAACCTTTATTTAACTAGGCAAGTCAGTTAACCTCCCTGGATAAGGTCCCCGTCAACAGCCAGTGGAATCGCGTGGCGCGAAATACAAATACCTCAAAAATGCTATAGCTTCAATTTCTCAAACATATGACTATTTTAGACCATTTTTAAGACAAGACTCTCGTTAATCTAACCACATTGTCCGATTTCAGGAGAGTACCCTGCCAAAAATAATCACACAGCCATTTTCAAAGCAAGCATATATGTCACAAAAACCAAAACCACAGCTAAATGCAGCACTAACCTTTGATGATCTTCATCAGATGACACTCCTAGGACATTATGTTATACAATACATGCATGTTTTGTTCAATCAAGTTCATATTTATATCAAAAAACAGCTTTTTACATTAGCATGTGATGTTCAGAACTAGCATACCCACCGCAAACTTCCAGTGAATTTACTAAATTACTCACGATTAACGTTCACAAAATACATAACAATTATTAAAAGAATTATAGATACAGAACTCCTTTATGCAATCGCGGTGTCAGATTTTAAAATAGCTTTTCGGCGAAAGCACATTTTGCAATATTCTGAGTACATAGCCCGGCCATCACGGCTAGCTAATTTGACACCCACCAAGTTTGGCCCTTACCAAACTCAGATTTACTATAAGAAAAATTGGATTACCTTTGCTGTTACTCGTCAGAATGCACTCCCAGGACTTCTACTTCAACAACAAATGTTGTTTTGGTTCCAAATAATCCATAGTTATATTCAAATAGCTCCGTTTTGTTTGTGCGATTTGGTCAGTATCCGAAGGGTGACGCGCGAGCACTTTCGTGACAAAAAATTAAAAATATTCCATTACCGTACTTCGAAGCATGTCAAACGCTGTTTAAAATAAATTTTTATGCTATTTTTCTCATAAAATAGCGATAATATTCCAACCGGGCGACGTTGTGTTCATTCAAAGAGAGAAAGAAAAACATGGAGAATTCACATGAACGCGCATCTCCAGTGTCACTGTTCTCAGCCTGAACACTCACAAAATCTCTTGCTGTTTTTCGCCCAGAAACTGGAGAGACGTCATTCCGCTTTCTGGCGCCTTCTGAGAGCCAATGGAAGCCTTAGAAAATGTCACGTTACAGCAGAGATGCTGTATTTTCGATAGAGACGCCACAGAAGGAGAACAAATTGTCAGACAGGCCACTTCCTGTATGGAATCTTCTCAGGTTTTGGCCTGCCATATGAGTTCTGTTATACTCACAGACACCATTCAAACAGTTTTAGAAACTTTAGAGTGTTTTCTATCCAAATCTACTAATTATATGCATATTCTCGTTTCTGGGCAGGAGTAGTAACCAGTTTAAATCGGGTACGTTTTTAATCCGGCCGTGCAAATACTGCCCCCTAGCCCCAACAGGTTAAGAACAAATTCTTATTTACAATGACGGCCAACCCCGGCAAAAACCCTAACCCGGGCGACGCTGGGCCAATTGTGCACCGCCTTATGGGACTCCCAATCACGGCCAGTTATGATACAGCCTTGAATCGAACCAGTGACTCCTCTGTAGTGACTCCTCTATCACTGAGATGCAGTGCCTTAAACCACTGCGCCACCCTGGAATTGTACATTTTTTTTGCTATTATTTGTAACAACCCCAGGCTTTTAAGAGTGTGACAAAAATAAGAGTGTGACAAAAACATCCAAGGGAGGATGCTCAGTTGGGACCGTGACTAGCATGCTCTCCTTAAGAACAGATGGCCTGGGTACCTCCTCCCAGCTGCCCACTGCACTGAGGCTAGGTAACACTGTCACCATCGATAAATCCACGATAATCGAGAATTTCAAGAAGCATTTCTCTACGGCTGGCCATTCTTTCCTCCTGGCTACCCCAACCCCGGCAAACAGCTTTGCACCCCCCGCAGCTACTTGCCCAAGCCTCCCCAGCTTCTCCTTCACTCAAATCCAGATAGCAGATGTTCTGAAAGAGCTGCAAAACCTAGACCCGTACAAATCAGCCGGGCTAGACAATCTGGACCCTCTCTTTCTAAAATTATCCGCCGCCATTGTTGCAACCCCTATTACCAGTCTGTTCAACCTCTCTTTCATATCGTCCGAGATTCCTAAAGATTGGAAAGCTGCCGAGGTCATCCCCCTCTTCAAAGGGGGTGACACTCCAGACCCAAATTGTTATAGACCTATATCCATCCTGCCCTGCCTTTCTAAAGTCTTCGAAAGCCAAGTTGATAAACAGATCACTGACCATTTCGAATCCCACCCATACCTTCTCCGCTGTGCAACCCGGTTTCTAAGCTGGTCACGGGTGCACCTCAGCCACGCTCAAGGTACTAAACGATATCATAACCGCCATCAATAAAAGATTGTACTGACGTCTTCGGCAGACTCAACAGCCTTGGTTTCTCAAATGACTGCCTCGCCTGGTTCACCAACTACTTCTCAGACAGAGTTCAGTGTGTCAAATCGGAGGGCCTGTTGTACGGACCTCTGGCAGTCTCTATGGGGGTACCACAGGGTTCAATTCTCGGGCAGACTCTTTTCTCTGTATACATCAACAATGTCGCTCTTGCTGCGGGTGATTCCCTGGAGACTGGAGACACAGATTCCCAGACGACACCATTCTGTATACATCTGGCCCTTCTTTGGACACTGTGTTAACAAACCTCCAAACAAGCTTCAATGCCATACAACACTCCTTCTGTGGCCTCCAACTGCTCTTAAACGCTAGTAAAACTAAATGCATGCTTTTCAACCGTTCGCTGACCGCACCCGCCCGGCCGACTAGCATCACTACCTTGGACGGTTCTGACTTAGAATATGTGGACAACTACAAATACCTAGGTGTCTGGTTAGACTGTAAACTCTCCTTCCAGACTCATATTAAACATCTCCAATCCAAAATTAAATCTAGAATCGGCGTTCTATTCCGCAACAAAGCCTCCTTCACTCACGCCGCCAAACATACCCTAGTAAAACTGACTATACTACTGATCCTCGACTTCGGCGATGTCATTTACATAATAGCCTCCAACACTCTACTCAGCAAACTGGATGCAGTCTATCACAGTGCCATCCCTTTTGTCACCAAAGCCCCATCTATCACCCACCACTGCGACCTGTATGCTCTAATCAGCTGGCCCTCGCTACATATTCGTCGCAAGACCCACTGGCTCCAGGTCATCTATGTCTTTGCTAGGTAAAGCTCTGCCTTATCTCAGCTCACTGGTCACGATAACAACACACACCCGTAGCACGCGCTCCAGCAGGTATATCTCACTGGTCATCCCCAAATCCAACACCTCCTTTGGCTGCCTTTCCTTCCAGTTCTCTGCTGCCAATGACTGGAACGAATTGCAAAAATCACTGAAGCTGGAGACTTATATTTCCCTCACTAACTTTAAACATCAGCTATCAGAGCAGCTATCCCGATCGCTGCAGCTGTACATAGCCCATCTGTAAATTGCCCATCTGATCTACCTACCTCACCCCATATTGTTTTTATTTACTTTTCTGCTCTTTTGCACACCAGTATTTCTACTTGTACATCATCATCTGCACATCTATCACTCCAGTGTTAATTTGCTAAATTGTAATTACTTGCTACTATGGCTTATTTATTGCCTTACTTCTTCATGCCATTTGCACACACTGTATATAGACTTTATTTTTTTCTATTGTGTTATTGACTGTACTTTTGTTTATTCCATGTGTAACTCTGTGTTGTTGTTTGTGTCGCACTGCTTTGCTTTATCTTGGCCAGGTCGCAGTTGTAAATGAGAACTTGTTCTCAACTAGTCTACCTGGTTAAATAAAGTTGAAATGCAATTTTTTTAAATTAATAAAAATGTAAAATATGATGGGGAAAAAACATGACTGTAAAGAATTCATTACAACAACAAAAGATTTAAGTTATAAACTTTCTAACAATTGGAACTCAAACAAATGGAACAAAGGAAAAAAACTAATTTGAATAAATGTGGGTTTTGACACTCTTATGTAGGTGTCATAACCAGCCATAAAATAATTAAATATATGTCACAACAGGTGACATATTTGGGTCATGACAGTGTTATGACCATATTATGACAGGTTATGACAAGTTATGTCAGCTGTTATGACATATGATGACATGGTTCGGACCGTGTCATAACGGTCCTACCAAGAGTTGCTGAATATCTTCTCATCTTTAGAACAAAAGCCTACACATCCTGTGGGTTTGCAGGATCAGGGTTGAAGACCACAGCACTTTCAGTGAGATATTAACCCATTGTTGTCTGTCTGTGTATGTGTGTGTTTCCAGAGAGGCTGCATAGACTTCGCCATTAATGCCAAACCGTTGACGCGACACATGCCTAAGAACAAGCAAAGCTTCCAGTATCGTATGTGGGAGTTTGTGGTGTCGCCGCCATTCGAGTATACGATCATGGCTATGATCGCGCTCAATACTATCGTACTGATGATGAAGGTACAACAAGCCTGGACACTGATTATATCACTTCATATATACCCTCACTCCTTTCACACACACATCTAAACACGGAAGTCTCTCTCTCTCTCTCTCTCTCTCTCTCTCTCTCTCTCTCTCTCTCTCTCTCTCTCTCTCTCTCTCTCTCTCTCTCTCTCTCTCTCTCTCTCTCTCTCCATCTATCTACCTATCTGATTTAACTAATGTTTCTGCCTCTGTGTGTGCTAACCTGTGTGAGTGTCTCTATCTGTCTTCATATGTGTCTTCCTCTCTGTCTGTGGTTGTCTGTGTCTCTGTGTGTGTTTGGATGTGTCTTCCTCTCTGTCTGTGGTTGTCTGTGTCTCTGTGTGTGTTTGGATGTGTCTTCCTCTCTGTCTGCGGTTGTCTGTGTCTCTGTGTGTGTTTGGATGTGTCTTCCTCTCTGTCTGCGGTTGTCTGTCTCTGTGTGTGTTTGGATGTGTCTTCCTCTCTGTCTGCGGTTGTCTGTGTCTCTGTGTGTGTTTGGATGTGTCTTCCTCTCTGTCTGCGGTTGTCTGTGTCTCTGTGTGTGTTTGGATGTGTCTTCCTCTCTGTCTGCGGTTGTCTGTGTCTCTGTGTGTGTTTGGATGTGTCTTCCTCTCTGTCTGCGGTTGTCTGTGTCTCTGTGTGTGTTTGGATGTGTCTTCCTCTCTGTCTGCGGTTGTCTGTGTCTCTGTGTGTGTTTGGATGTGTCTTCCTCTCTGTCTGCGGTTGTCTGTGTCTCTGTGTGTGTTTGGATGATATGTGTCATATTCCTTTATGCATTTATTTCTGTCTCTGTATTGGTGTTATTGTGCATTTCTGTGTACTTGTGTATGTCTATGTGCATATATTTGTATATGCATGCATGTGCAAATATTTGTGCATGTGTGTGCGCATGTGGGTGTGTGTATGTGTGTGTTTGTGTATGTGTGTATGTGTGTAGTATGACGGAGCCTCTCCGGCCTACGAGGCTGTGCTGGCCAACCTGAACATCGTGTTCACCTCGCTGTTCTCCATGGAGTGTGTGCTCAAGATCATCGCCTTTGGAGTGCTGGTAAGTGTGTCACACACGTCTTCCAATGATGATAGGAATACATTTTAGATGTAACTAACTAACTAACTACATATAACTAACTAACTAAGCAATCTATCAATCTAACATGCCAAAGCTTGCCCTCAAAGTATTGTCCTATAGCGATCTGAGAATGTAACTAATTAGCTAGCTAACTACATGTAACTAACTACATTGAATCTAAAGATCTGTCTATCTGTCTCTCTATTTACTATCTACTGGTAGTATGTGTATAAATGTATAGAGATTATTATTGTTTTTCCCAGTTAATAAGCTATGTGTACTGTAGCAGTCACCTGGGTATTGAGAGAGACAAATGGCTGTAGTCAGTGGAAGGTGTGCAGACACTGAGAGATAGAGGGATGGGTGAGAGGAGAGTGAAGGAGAGGAGAGAGGCACTGAGACAGTTTGAGGAAGAGTGGTGGGAAGATATATGGAGAAGAGGGGGAAAAATTAGAGGAGAGAGAGAGAGATAAAGAGAGAGAGAGAGTGCGAGAGAGAGAGAGGGTAGGGGGAGACAGAGAGAGAGAGGGGAGAGAGTGAGAGAGAAAGAGAGAGAGAGAAAGTTTTTAGATTTAAATAACCTTTATTGGGTCTGGGAACCCTCAACACAATAAACACTCAAACAAAACCGTGGTTACACATCAATTAAAAACACAACACCAAATCTTCCTCCACACTAACTCTACACAACAGCCTCTGAATACCCCATATACTCATAAACAGATCAATGTTGTTAACCATTTTGGCAATAGGCAAACTCAACCCTCAGTCTCGCTGCCAACATCCCCTCCAGCATTCCCACCACATCCGCAGACCCCTGTCCCCGAATACTGTTCTTTCGTGTCTTCCATAGTGCTAATTTAGCTGCCCTTGACACAAAATTAAGCAAGAGAACTACACCCCTTCAACTAAACCTGTACTTTGGCCCAAAATATAAACTGTTGGGAAGAGAAAACCTCTCCCAGAGCAGAGAACCAGCTAGTGATCAGGTCAATCATCCCGACCAACCTGGGACACTGTCAGAACAGATGTGCCAGAGTTTCAGACTCCGGTGAGTCCAAAAACATAAACACCTGTCGCCGAAAAGACATAACCTGTTTCAAAGCCGGGTGTTTGAAACGACATAACCTGTTTCAAAGCCAGGTGTTTGCAACCCAATGGGACAATCTTAATTGAACTTGCAAACTTCCCAAACCGCAATAACTCGTGCTTCAATAGCTCATTGGGAATAAACGGCGGTACATTAGAAATTGTTACTCTTGTTGACGGAGAAAAAAGCTGCGTAACTTGAATAAACATAGCTTTAAGAAGTACACCATGCTCAATCATCCAATCAACAAGACACTTCTTTAAGAAGTACACCATGCTCAATCATCCAATCAACAAGACACTCTTCTTTAAGAAGTACACCATGCTCAATCATCCAATCAACAAGACACTCTTCTTTAAGAAGTACACCATGCTCAATCATCCAATCAACAAGACACTCTTCTTTAAGAAGTACACCATGCTCAATCATCCAATCAACAAGACACTCTTCTTTAAGAAGTACACCATGCTCAATCATCCAATCAACAAGACACTCTTCTTTAAGAAAAACACCACTGCTTTATTCATCCGGGATGCATAAGCAACATTCTCATAGCCGACCTTCTCTCCTACGGCGACCAGAAACTCCTCCACCATGACAGTAGCTTCAGTAACACACCTAAAGCCGTGCCGAAGTGACAGGGACGACGTCCCCATGTGGGTCACCATCCCCGCCAAAACCAGGGCAATTCCGACAAGAAGTACAATATACTTAATACTACCACAATATACTTAATACTACCACAATATACTTAATACTACCACAATATACTTAATACTACCACAACAATAAATAATAATAACCTTATTCATGCATAGAAAATGGCAAACCACCAAGAAAAGGAAACTCCAGACAACACTCACTCATACAACTCCCAGCATGCACCAAACACTCCCAACATGCAGAGTGAGAAAGCGAGAGAGAGAGAGAGAGAGAGAGAGAGAGAGAGAGAGAGAGAGAGAGAGAGAGACTAATAAAAAGGAAAGTCAGGGATTTTAGGGATGGTAAAGATTTAGTGGAACAAGAACAAAGAGGACACACACAGATAAATACACACACAGATAAATACACACACAGACATACATGCCTAGTGAAAATGCACAGAGAGTATGGTGTTTTATTTAGTTATGTCCTAATGCACAGAGAGTATGGTGTTTTATTTAGTTCTGTCCTAATGCACAGAGAGTATGGTGTTTTATTTAGTTCTGTCCTAATGCACAGAGAGTATGGTGTTTTATTTAGTTCTGTCCTAATGCACAGAGAGTATGGTGTTTTATTTAGTTCTGTCCTAATGCACAGAGAGTATGGTGTTTTAATTAGTTATGTCCTAATGCACAGAGAGTATGGTGTTTTATTTAGTTCTGTCCTAATGCACAGAGAGTATGGTGTTTTATTTAGTTCTGTCCTAATGCACAGAGAGTATGGTGTTTTATTTAGTTCTGTCCTAATGCACAGAGAGTATGGTGTTTTATTTAGTTCTGTCCTAATGCACAGAGAGTATGGTGTTTTATTTAGTTCTGTCCTAATGCACAGAGAGTATGGTGTTTTATTTAGTTCTGTCCTAATGCACAGAGAGTATGGTGTTTTAATTGGTTCTGTCCTAATGCACAGTTTGGCTGATGGCTTATACATGGCACCCAACAAAGGGCTTCTACTGCAGCAGCAGTCACAATACAGTATGTACCACAATCCTGTGAGCCTTTCTCTTTTTCAAACAACCAGCCAACCAACCAGCCAGCCAACCAACCAGCCAACCAACAAGCCAACCAACTAACCAACTCTCTCTCTCTCTCAGACTCTAGTCATATATGTTGCTGGAATGACTTCAATATGGCATAACTGACGTTCATTTTATCTCGTCTAATCTATGGCCTGTTCCCGTCTGACACTGACTCACCTTTTTTATCCTTTCTCTCCTCAATCTCTTTCCTTTCTTCCTAATCTTTCTCTGTTTCCTTCCCTCCCTCCCTCCCTTCCCCCTCCCTCTTTCTCTTCTGCCCACAGAATTACTTCAAAGATGCCTGGAACATTTTTGACTGTGTGACAGTCCTGGGCAGCATTACAGATATTTTAGTGACTGAGCTCGGGGTAAGTGAGGAGGCAGGGGGAATTAACAGTGGGAAAGGGAAAGGGTGTGTCAGCAAGTTCAGTGGTATGAGTGGGAGAGTGAGAGGCAGAGAGAGAGAGAGAGAGAGACAGGCAGAGAGAGAGAGAGGTAGAGAGAGTGAGACAGGTAGAGAGAGAGAGAGAGAGAGAGAGAGAGAGAGAGAGGGAGAGAGAGAGGTAGAGAGAGTGAGACAGGTAGAGAGAGAGAGAGGGGGGGACAGATAGAAAGAGAGCAGGGCACATAGAGAAACAGAGAGAAAGGCAGAGACTGTAGTGTACAGGATCTTGCATTGCTCAGTGAAGCATGAACATATTTTGAAAGCCTTATATAATTGTCCCAGTTGGTGGAGAGCAGAGCACAGAGACCTGGATCATGGTAGCCCAGCCACCACTGACAACACTCAGGAGACTAACACACACACACACACACACACACACACACACACACACACACACACACACACACACACACACACACACACACACACACACACACACACACACACACACACACACACACACACACACACACACACACACTCATGCATGTACACACCCAGACTACTCTACTGATCTGCTAGGCAACCTGACAGCCAATAAAATAACCAGCCTCAAAACAATCTGGCCAATCGGTCTGTTCCTCTAGCCAGGCAACCACTTAGCAACCAGTTGGATAGTGAAAAATGATAGCCAATGAGGTAGACACACTAGTTATTCAGGCAGGTAATGTGGTGTGTGTGTGTGTGTGTGTGTGTGTGTGTGTGTGTGTGTGTGTGTGTGTGTGTGTGTGTGTGTGTGTGTGTGTGTGTGTGTGTGTGTGTGTGTGTGCGCGTGCGGTGTGTGTGTGTGTGTGTGTGTGTGTGTGTGTGTGTGTGTGTGTGTGTGTGTGTGTGTGTGTGTGTGTTGTAATGCCTTTATAAACCATATTATGAAATTTGAATGTTGTGTGTCTCTGAGACAGTCCTGACAGCTATACCCTTTGTTTCCATTAAAAACACCTAAACTCTATCAACCCAGGTCCTGGAGAGCTATATGCTTTTATAACCAGCCCAGCACCAACAGATCTGATTACTCCTCATCGGGACCTTGATTGGTTGAATCAGGTGTGTTACTGCTGGGCTGGAACAAAAGCTTGAACATCATGTAGCTCTACATGACAAAGGTTGGTGACCACAGGCATAATCATAGAAATTAAATCAGATGTTATTTCAATGGGTATAATATTTTGACATAATGTTATATCATGTATATTATGATTACAAAATATCTTCATAGTGGCAAGAGTTTTTCCTGACTACATGACTTGAACTAGACCCTCGTTTTTCCTGTCAGTTCTTATGGTGAGGAAAAACTCCTGTTCCCAACTATGCTCTATAAGCCGTCCTACCAGGTGTTACTGGCAGTGGATGATAATGGCATAAGAATCAGGTGGAATTGGTTCCTCCTCTCTAAACTGACCTCAGATCAGTCTGAGACACCATTTGCTCGAGAGGGACCTTTGAACATGAAAAAGCAAGCCCTGTTCTTGGATCAGTCCAGTGGTAGTCCATCAAAGCAGCCTTTAATTTGGGTCAGCTCAAGTTAAAGCTGTAGCTGCCATTGCGCTGATTCAAACACACGACTTGACAATCATGTTCCTTTTCCTCGCAATCCAATGGAAACTTCTTAGTGCGTTGATGTTAAAAGTAATCTCATGTTAGGTGTAATCTCATGTTAGGAGTAATCTCATGTTAGGAGTAATCTCATGTTAGGAGTAATGTCATGTTAGGAGTAATCTCATGTTAGGAGTAATGTCATGTTAGGAGTAATCTCATGTTAGGAGTAATCTCATGTTAGGAGTAATCTCATGTTAAGCGTAATAATATATTTTTTTAACTTCACCTGTTTCCTAGTCGTTGATATCCCTGCTGTTGTATGTATGGAGACAGTGTTATGACTGAACTGAACTCAGTAATAATGAGTGTACATAATGACAATTCATTTCCTGTTTTATCTTTTTTTACATGCTTTCTTTAACTCTACGCTACTTAATGGCAACTACTTCGTCCCTCTCCCTTCTGACGAATCCATCCAATCAAAATGCACTATGTGTCCATCCATGAAACCTGGCCTGGCCAATCGCACTCTTTGTTAAATCAACCTCCAAAAATGCTGCTATAAATCATGTCATCTGCAACATCCACATGTAGATGGTTTGTACTTTTTTGGAGACTTTAATTACTGCATCCATTTCCTGGTGTGGCTGTGGTGATGCATGTTGCTCGACTCCTCACCCTGGCAGTGACCCCTGACCTTTGATCTCTGACCCAGGTTTGACAAGATGACTCGACTGACCTCCTGCTCCCAGTCACCGGACAGAGACATTCGACCAATCCCAAATGGACTACTCCTTGTATAGATCTAAAAGGATCAGATAGGATTTAGCAAATATTCCACCTAGCCTATCTGGATGGGTTCGTTGTCAGATTACTGATACCAATCCAATGCTTTCAGATCTACACATGTGATAGGCCTAGAGGGGCTTGAGGTCAATTTGGAATTGGCCAGTAGTCATTGTCCTAATAGCCTTCAGGTTCTGATTTAATACTGTTCAAATGCATTCTTCCTTCCCTTACTTGAAGTGATCACAGCTCTGATCTGGCTGATCTGACTGATCTGATCCAAAATAAAGGAAACACTTGAGTAAATGAGGCTTCTGGCAGCTCTGTTATGGTGTGGGTGCTTTTTCCTAGCATGGTGCCACTCCCTTTAGAGGGCAAGGTAAACGGCAATAAATACACAGCCTTTCTGAATGATCCCCTTCAACCTTTCTGTCTTGATGGGAGTGACCTCTTCCAGGATGACAATGCCCCCATCCACAGGGCACGAGTGGTCACTGAATGGTTTGATGAGCATGAAAATGGAGCGCAGCCTGAGACAGGAGTAATGGAATTTTCTCATGGAAGAATGGCATTGCATCCCTCCAATAGAGTTCCAGACACTTGTAGAATCTATGCCAAGGCACATTGATGCTGTTCTGGCAGCTCGTGGTGGCCCAACACCCTACTACAACGCTTTATGTTGGTGTTTCCTCTATTTTGGCAGTTACCTTTATGTAGTTATTTGGTGGAACTCCTGCTCTCGCTAATCTGATCATGTTCAATCAGTGATTAATTCAAGGAGGGATGGAAGAACAAATGTGTTGTAAAAGTATTCTAACAGATCTGTGGTAATGTAGGAAAGGAACAAGGAAAGGAAGCTGGTCAAGCCTATTAGGACACAGCCATTGTCCTGTGGACAATACTCTCACAATCACTAGACATGCACCACTGCTTACATTCCTTAAAAGCAATCACACACATACACACACATGCGTGCTAGTGTCTGTGAGAGCCAGGGGAGTAAGGTGTGACAGGAGTGCACAGAGTGACTGGGTCTAAAGCTTCACCCATGGCAGACTGGGCTACGGTGCATGCTGCCCCACTGCATGTCTCTGGCAGGGATGACACACGTATACTACTCATAGACACATAAGAGAAACACACACTCAGACATACATGGACACTGACCTACACACACATATACACACATACAACAGTACATAGCTAAATAAATACACGCACATAGGCTTGTGTTGCAATACCATAGTGAACATGCTCTTGATGGGAGCTGAATGTGCCTACTGCCAAGCCCTCTCTAACCCAGAACCCTTCCCTTGGTAGAGGGTTGAAGGACCATGCACATTATAGGTCAGTGAGCATCACAAACATAGTTTACAGTAATCAAATAGGACAGTCATCACACACATAGTTTACAGTAATCAAGTACAGTTTTATTTCTGTAGTGGTTTTTACAAATGCTTTCACCATTAAGTGTGTAATAATTTGAGCAAGACGAAATCGTATGATTCGCCCTATGAATATGGAATTAAAGTAATGCTATCACTGTTATATCAAAATTAGAACTTTGTAACAATTATATTTCTAAATATCATCAATATATTTGCAGTTTGTCCTTCAACCCAGAACCCCACTCCCCCTCCCCTTTCTCTGACTGTGACGCAAGAAAGGTTGGGTTCAATTCCATGTAAATTTTGTTATTTCAGGAGGTGACTTGAAATTCAGGAGTCCTCTTAAAGCAACAGTGGACAATTTTCAATTTTATTAATTAAATGTTATCTCATTTTATCCCCTGAATTGAGTGAACTGAAATGGAATCGAACCTGACTTTATAGTGTCACAGGACTAAAACGAGCCAATCCCTTGTGGAGGAGAGCTGTCAGCTTTGCTGCGTTGCGTTGACACGTGGTTAATTTGCTGTGATCTAGCTAGCTCCATATTGTGCGGTGGTGCGTTTGCCTTAAGGATCAGTGCATTTGGTTGTATTTACAAGAAAAACGGTTCCCTGCACCCACTACTACTGCTACTACTACTACTACTACTACTACTGCTGCTACTATTACTACTACTACTACTATTACTATTTACTACTACTACTACTACTACTGCTAGTACTGCTACTACTACTACTACTACTACTCATACTACTACTACTACTACTACTACTGCTGCTACTATTACTACTACTACTACTACTATTATTATTTACTACTACTACTGCTAGTACTGCTACTACTCATACTACTACTACTACTACTACTACTACTACTCCAAATCAAATTTAATTTGTCACATGCGGCAGGTAGCCTCATGTGTGGGGCGGCAGGTAGCCTAGTGGTTAGAGCGTTGGGCCAGTTACCGAAAGGTTGCAGTTAACCCACGGTTCCCCGGTAGGCCGTCATTGTAAATAAGAATTTGTTCTTAACTGACTTGCCTAGTTAAATAAAGGTTAAATAAATAAAATTAAAATTAAAAACATGCGCTGAATACCGTGAAATGCTTACTTACAAGCCCTTAACCAACAATGCAGTTCAAATAGAGTTAAGAAAATATTTACTAAATAAACTAAAGTTTAAAAAATTTAAAATAAGACAAGAAAATTACATAACAATAACGAGGCTATTTACAGGGGTTACTGGTACCGAGTCAATATGCGGGGGCACAGGTTAGTCGAGGTAATTGTGAATGTTGCCCTGTTTAAAGGTCTTGCTCACATCAGCTACGGAGAGCGTGATCCCACAGTCGTCTGGAACAGCTGGTGCTCTCATTCATGCTTCAGTGTTGCTTAACTCGAAGCGAGCATAAAAGGAATTTAGCTTATCTGGTAGGCTCGCGTAACTGGACAGCTCGCAGCTTTGTAGTCTGTAATATTTTTCAAGCCCTGTCACATCCGATGAGCATCAGAGCCGGTGTAGTAGGATTCAGTTTTGGTCATGTATTGACGCTTTGCCTGTTTGATGGTTCGTCTGAGGGCATAGCGGGATTTCTTATAAGCGTCTGGATAAGTGTCGCACTCCTTGAAAGCGGCAGCTCTAGCCTTTAGCTCAGTGCGGATGTTGCCTGTAATCCTTGGCTTCTGGTTGGGAAATGTACGTACGGTCACTGTGGGGATGTCGTCGTCGATGCACTTATTGATTATTGAGACTAAGGTGGTATACTCCTCAATGCCATTGGATGAATCCCGGAACATATTCCAGTCTGTGCTAGCAAAACAGTCCTATAGCGTATCATCCGCGTCATCTGACCACTTCCGTATTGAGCGAGTGACTGGTACTTCCTGCTTTAGTTTTTGCTTGTAAGCAGGAATCAGGAGGATAGAATTATGATCAGATTTGCCAAATGGAGGGCAACGGAGAGCTTGGTATGCATCTCTGTGTGTGGAGTAAAGGTGGTCTAGATTCTTTTCCTCTGGTTGCACATGTGACATGCTGGTAGAAATGAGGTAAAACGGATTGAAGTTTGCCTGCATTAAAGTCCCCGGCCACTAGGAGTGCCTCTTCTGGATGAGCATTTTCTTCTTTGCTTATGGCCTTATTCAGCTCGTTGAGTGTGGTCTTAGTGCCAGCATCGGTTTTTGGTGGTAAATAGATGGCTACGAATAATATAGATGAGAACTCTCTTGGTAGATTGTGTGGTCTACAGCCTATCATGAGGTATTCTACCTCAGGCGAGCAATACCTTGAGACTTCTTTAATATTAGAAATCACGCACCAACAGTTATTGACAAATAGACACACACCTCTGCCCCTCATCTTACCAGACGTAGCTGCTCTGTCCTGCCGATGCACGGAGAAGCCATCTAGCTCTATATTATCCGTTTCGTCGTTCAGCCACGCCTCGGTGAAACATAAGATATTACAGTTTTAATGTGCCGTTGGTAGGATAGTCTTAATCGTAGATCGTCCAGTTTGTTTTCCAATGATTGCATGCTGGCCAATAATATGTAGGGTAGCGGTGGTTTACCTACTCTTCGGCAAATTCTTACAAAGCACCCTGCCCTCCTCCCCCTTTTTCTCCGTCTTTTCTTCACAATGATGACGGGGATTTGGGCCTTGTCTTGACAAAGCAGAAAAAAATCTTGCTCCAGTTCGAGTTGAGTAATCGCTGTTCTGATGTCCAAAAGCTCTTTTCGGTAATAAGAGACAGTAGCAGCAAATTATGTACAAAATGAGTTACAAACAATGCGAAAAAACAAACAAAATAGCACAGTTGGTTAGGAGCCATCCCCTCCTGCGCCATTATATCTGTGGGGACCTACTACTACTACTACTACTACTACAAACTATTACTAGAAACTACTACTACTCTGTGGCTCAGTTGGTAGAGCATGGTGTGTGCAACGCCAGGGTTGTGGGTTCAATTCCCACGGGGGGCTAGTACAAAAAAAAAAAAAATGCATGAAATGTATGTATTCACTACTGTAAGTCGCTCTGGATAAGAGCGTCTGCAAAATGACTAAAATGTGATGTAAATGTACTACTACAAACTATTTTGACTACTACTACTACTACCAACTAATACTACTACTACAAACTACCACTACTACTAACTATTGCTACTACTTCAAACTACTACTACTACTACTACTACTGCTACTACTACTACTACCACTACTACCAACTACTACTAGTACTACAAACTAGTACTACTACTACTACTTTCTACCTACTTTCTACTACTTGCTACTACTTACTGCTCCAATTGGGTGACAATGGTTAGGTTTTGGAAACATATGATTTTCCTTTCCCCTGTATCGATTCCCTTCTTCTAACTCCTTGGATATGCCCGAGCCTGTTACAAGCCTTGAATTTTTTGGTTTGGTTTGCATTTGATTCCAGTTCTGTTTGGTTGCTTTTCTGTTGGTTTTGAATCCTCCTCGGTTTGGTTTTGAACTTTTCCCCTGCTTTTATGGTTTGGTTTGTTTTAGGACAGGAAATAGTTATCTAACATTGCATGGCAAGTGATACGCTTCTCCTCTCTACCCCGTACCTCCTTTTCTCCACACTTCTGTCCCTCTATTTGTCCCTGCCTCTATCTTTCTATCCCTCTCTTCCCCTTTTTCCATCTCTCCTTCTTTCTACTCCTCACCCCTCCCATTTCTCTCTTTCTACCTCTGTTTTTTTTCTCTCTCTCTCTCTCTCTCTCTCTCTCTCTCTCTCTCTCTCTCTCTCTCTCTCTCTCTCTCTCTCTCTCTCTTACTCTTGTGTCTGGTCATACTGTGGATGTTGTAGAATAACTTCATCAACTTGAGTTTCCTGAGACTGTTCAGGGCTGCCAGGCTCATCAAACTGCTCCGGCAGGGAGAGACCATCCGCATCCTGCTCTGGACCTTTGTTCAATCCTTCAAGGTAATGCCACACACACACACACACACACACACACACACACACACACACACACACACACACACACACACACACACACACACACACACACACACACACACACACACACACACACACACACACACAGAGAGATACGTTTTGTGGGGACCTATGAGAATACACCCACACAGACCCTAGTAGTAGCATTGTGGAGACCTATGACAGAATACACCCACACAGACCCTAGTAGTAGCATTGTGGAGACCTATGAGAATACACCCACACAGACCCTAGTAGTAGCATTGTGGAGACCTATGACAGAATACACCCACACAGACCCTAGTAGTAGCATTGTGGAGACCTATGACAGAATACACACACACAGACCCTAGTAGTAGCATTGCGGAGACCTATGACAGAATACACCCACACAGACCCTAGTAGTAGCATTGTGGAGACCTATGAGAATACACCCACACAGACCCTAGTAGTAGCATTGTGGAGACCTATGACAGAATACACCCACACAGACCCTAGTAGTAGCATTGTGGAGACCTATGAGAATACACCCACACAGACCCTAGTAGTAGCATTGCGGAGACCTATGACAGAATACACACACACAGACCCTAGTAGTAGCATTGTGGAGACCTATGACAGAATACACACACAAAACCAGAGGTGTGGAAATGAGTCACATGACATGAATTCCAGTCAGTTTTAAGTCAATGATTTGATATCTTGAGAGTCAACTTCATAGAAAATAAAACAACTTGAGACTTGACTTTGACTCGGAGCCTCAAGACTTGGGACTTGACTTAGACTTGAGACTGATGACTTATCTGTCCAGGTTTTGTAACGTTTGGTCACTTGTTTTGTGTCACTCATTCAGTATCGCACCTGCAACAACAACAAAAAAGATTTGCTAGTGAAATGCACACTCGTCCCTCTGATTGGACCAGCAAACCGTCAATCAACACAGGTTGTGTGAGCTATAGTAGCACACTGGGAAGGTTTGGGGGGGTCGGGAGTGTGAAACTGAATGGGAAAAATAAATAACAATTATAGACTACCGTTTGTATTTTATATTTATACCCTTGGTTATTCGATCTGGTCACTATCCTAAGCCTACGGCATTGCACCAAATGATTGTAATCTGTGCTTCAGAACCCAAAAATGTAGCTTCTTGACTGTTGACCAATGACCAATCATCAGCATTGTGCTCAAAGGCGGGCGCACATATCCAGATTAGTGACCAGAAAGAAAGCACTTAATTTTCTCCAGTTTGCCTGGCAAAACAGGGTAGCCTACTTACATTAATCAATCTGCTACAGGCTCATCTTTGAAAAATAAAGGAGAGCCGCACACCCTAGGAGCTCAGATGCAAAAATTCATATAATTGTTTAATATTTTTTTTATGTCCAACGTTTTGACAGACAAGCTGTCTTCATCAGGGTACAGGCTCATCTTTGCCAGAACAATAGGCTGATCATTTCATTGATCATTTTCATATTTCAGATAGGCCAAGTTTAGGTGGATTATACAGTTGAAGTCGGAAGTTTACATACACCTTAGCCAAATACAATTAAACTCAGTTTTTCACAATTCCTTATATTTAATCCTAGTAAAAATTCCCTGTCTTATGTCAGTTAGGATCACCACTTTATTTTAAGAATGTGAAATGTCAGAATAATAGTAGAGAGAGTGATTTATTTGTCACGGACAAGTGGAGATGTGGAATCAGGAGCAGGAGACAGAGGGCCGGAGCAACAGTGTTTTAATAATAATTTCAAACGCAATAGCCGTAGGGCACAGGGCGCGTGGCGAAGTCCGCCAGGGGAAAAACACATTCCCAAAATAAACGCTCTGGAAAAAGCGCACGGGGCGCAGCCCGGCAATACAATGGACAATAACAGCGAAAAAACAGCTTACACTCGCAACTGTCCTGAGTGGACAATAAACAATCCCGCACGAGAACCCCAACTGAAAATACACACTAAATAACCCCCCACTAATGACAGACACAAAACAGGTGCGGGATAGACAGACAAAACCAAAAGACACAGAAACAACGATCGGTGGCAGCTAATAGGCCGGCGACGACGACCGCCGAGCGCCGCCCGACCGAGGAGGGGCGCCACCTTCGTTAGATACTGTGACATTATTTCAGCTTTTATTTTTTTCATCACATTCCCAGTCAGTCAGAAGTTTACATACACTCAATTAGTATTTGGTAGCATTGCATTTAAATTGTTTAACTTGGGTCAAACGTTTCGGGTAGCCTTCCACAAGCTTCCCACAATAAGTTGGGTGAATTTTGTCCCTTTCCTCCTGACAGAGCTGGTGTAACTGAGTCAGGTTTGTAGGCCTCCTTGCTCGCACACACCGCACACACTTTTTCAGTTCTGCCAACAAATGTTCTATAGGATTGAGGTCAGGGTTTGTGATGGCCACTCCAATACCTTGACTTTGTTGTCCTTAAGCCATTATGCCACAACTTTGGAAGTATGCTTGGGGTCATTGTCCATTTGGAAGATCTATTTGCAACCAAGCATTAACTTCCTGACTGATGTCTTGAGATGTTGCTTCAATATATCCACATAATTTTTCTACCTCATGATGCCATCTATTTTGTGAAGTGCACCAGTCCTTCTTGCAGCAAAGCACCCCCACAACATGATGATGCCACCCCGTTCTTCACGGTTGGGATGGTGTTCTTCGGCTTGCAAGCCTCCCCCTTTTCCTCCAAACATAACGATGGTCATTATGGCCAAACAGTTCTATTTTTGTTTCATCAGACCAGAGAACGTTTCTCCAAAAAGTGCTATCTTTGTCCCCATATGCAGTTGCAAACCGTAGTCTGGCTATTTGGAGCAGTGGCTTCTTCCTTGCTGGGTTATGTTGATATAGGATTTATTTTACTGTGGATATAGATACTTTTGTACCTGTTTCCTCCAGCATCTTCACAAGGTCCTTTGCTGTTGTTCTGGGATTGATTTGCATGTTTCGCACCAAAATACATTAATCTGTAGGAGACAGAACGCGTCTCCTTCCTGAGCGGTATGACGGCTGCGTGGTCCCATGGTGTTTATACTTGCATACTATTGTTTGTACAGATGAATGTGGTACCTTCAGGCATTTGGAAATTGCTCCCAAGGATGAACCAGACTTGTGGAGGTCTAACATTTTCTTCTGAGGTCTTGGCTGATTTCTTTTGATTTCCCCATGATGTCAAGCAAAGAGGCACTGAGTTTGAAGGTAGACCTTGAAATACATTCACAGGTACACCTCCAATTGACTCAAACATTTTTTAAATATTTTTTTATTTCACCTTTATTTAACCAGGTAGGCTAGTTGAGAACAAGTTCTCATTTGCAACTGTGACCTGGCAAAGATAAAGCAAAGTAGTTCGACACATACAACAACACAGAGTTACACATGGAGGAAAAAAAACATACAGTCAATAATACAGTAGAAAAAGTATATATACAACATGTGCAAATGAGGTAGGTTAAGGGAGGTAAGGCAATAAATAGGCCATGGTGGCGAAGTAATTACAATATAGCAATTAAACACTGGAATGGTAGATGTGCAGAAGATGAATGTGCAAGTAGAGATACTGGGGTGCAAAGGAGCAAGTTAAATAAATAAATACAGTATGGGGATGAGGTAGTTGGGCTATTTACAGATGGCCTATGTACAGGTGCAGTGATCTGTGAGCTGCTCTGACAACTAGTGCTTAAAGCTAGTGAGGGAGATATGAGTCTTCAGCTTCAGTGATTTTTGGAGTTTATTCCAGTCATTGGCAGCAGAGAACTGGAAGGAAAGGCGGCCAAAGGAAGAATTGGCTTTGGGGGTGACCAGTGAGCTATTCCTGCTGGAGCGCGTGCTACGGGTGGGTGCTGCTATGGTGACCAGTGAGCTGAGATAAGGCAGAGCTTTACCTAGCAGAGACTTGTAGATGACCTGGAGCCAGTGTGTTTGGTGACGAGTATGAAGCGAGGGCAAGCCAATGAGAGCGTACAGGTCGCAGTGGTGGATGGTATATGGGGCCTTGGTGACAAAACAAATGGCACTGTGATAGACTGCATCCAATTTGTTGAGTAGAGTGTTGGAGGCTATTATGTAAATGATATCGCCGAAGTCGAGGATCGGTAGGATGGTCAGTTTTACGAGGGTATGTTTGGCAGCATGAGTGAAGGATGCTTTTTTGCGAAATAGGAATACGATTCTAGATTTAATTTTGGATTGGAGATGCTTAATGTGAGTCTGGAAGGAGAGTTTACAGTCTAACCAGACACCTAGGTATTTGTAGTTGTCCACATATTCTAAGTCAGAACCATCCAGAGTAGTGATGGTGGACGGGCGGGCAGGTGCGGGCAGCGATCGGTTGAAGAGTATGCATTTAGTTTTACTTGCATTTAAGAGCAGTTGTAGGCTACGGAAGGAGAGTTGTATGGCATTGAAGCTCGTCTGGAGGGTAGTTAACACAGTGTCCAAAGAAGGGCCAGAAGTATACAGAATGGTGTCGTCTGCGTAGAGGTGGATCAGAGAATCACCAGCAGCAAGCGCGACATCATCGATGTGTACAGAGAAGAGAGTCGGCCCGAGAATTGAACCCTGTGGCACCCCCATAGAGACTGCCAGAGGGTTGGACAACAGGCCCTCCTATTTGACACACTGAACTATATCAGAGAAGTAGTTGGTTAACCAGGCGAGGCAATCATTTGAGAAACCCAGGCTGTTGAGTCTGCCGATAAGAATGTGGTGATTGACAGAGTCGAAAGCCTTGGCCAGGTCGATGAATAGGGCTGCACAGTAATGTCTCTTATCGATGGTGGTTATGATGTCGTTTAGGACCTTGAGCATGGCTGAGGTGCACCCATGACCAGTTCTGAAACCAGATTGCATAGCGGAGAAGGTACGGTAGGATTCGAAATGGTCGGTAATCTGTTTGTTAACTTGGCTTTCGAAGACCTTAGAAAGACAGGGTAGGATAGATATAGGTCTGTAGCAGTTTGGGTCTAGAGTGTCTCCCCCTTTGAAGAGGGGGATCACGTCGGCAGCTTTCCAATCTATAGGAATCTCAGACCATACGAAAGAGAGGTTGAACAGGCTAGTAATAGGGGTTGCAACAATTTCGGCCGACCATTTTAGAAAGAGAGGGTCCAGATTGTCTAGCCCTGCTGATTTGTAGGGGTCCAGATTTTGCAACTCTTTCAGAACATCAGCTATCTGGATTTGGGTGAAGGAGAAATGGGGGAGGCTTGTGCGAGTTGCTGTGGGGGGTTATCTCATCTGTTGTACAGCTATATCATCTGCTGCACTGCTATATCATCTGCTCTACAGCTATATCATCTGTTGTACAGCTATATCATCTGTACAACAGATTTGTAGTTGAACAAGTCATTGCATGTATAGATTTGTTTACTTGACTTGTGACTTGACTCAACTTTCCCTTAGAATGCACGATTTGGACTAGACTCGACCTGTTCTTTCTGGGACTCGACTTGAGACATGGAACGTGTGACTTGAGACTTGCTCTTGACTCGAATAATAGTGACTTGCTCCCCCCTATGCACAAAACCCACTTTACAGCATTGTGGGGACCGATGACAGAATACAAAGACACACACACACACACACACACACACACACACACACATACACACACACATTGAATAGTACTCCAGCTCTTTATGTCTGTGTTTAGGCGCTGCCGTACGTGTGCCTGCTTATTGGCATGCTGTTCTTCATCTATGCCATCATCGGGATGCAGGTGAGTAGACACGAGAAGAAAAAAGAAAACAGTCAAAATGAATGGTCATTTTTATAGATCAACATGAACTTTATAAAAAGCATCCAGGGAAAGTGACACTTGCCTGCCATAGGGATGTGTGTGAGGTTGTGCATTCTCACATATTACCTAGGATGTTGACAGTTTGTTGTTTTGTCAGCTGTTTGGGAACATTGGGATGGAGGAGGAGGAGGGGAGCGCCATCAACGAACACAACAACTTCAGGACTTTCTTCCAAGCTCTCATGCTGCTCTTCAGGTGTGTGTGTGTGTGTGTGTGTGTGTGTGTGTGTGTGTGTGTGTGTGTGTGTGTGTGTGTGTGTGTGTGTGTGTGTGTGTGTGTGTGTGTGTGTGTGTGTGTGTGTGTGTGTGTGGTGGCGTGCGAGTGTATGTTTACATTTGTGTGTGTCTGTGTGTACAGTACATGCATACGTGTGTCTCCAACGTGTGTGTGTGTATGTGTGTATTTGTGTAGGAGTGCCACGGGCGAGGCATGGCATGACATCATGCTGTCGTGTCTTGGAGGGAAGCTCTGTGATCCTCTGGCAGGGAACACTGAACCAGAGTGTGGCAGCCAGTTTGCCTACCTCTACTTTGTGTCCTTCATCTTCTTCTGCTCCTTCCTGGTGAGAAGCACTGTCTGTCTGTCTGTCTCTATTCCCCTTTTAGTCATATTTTCCCCCTTAGTGTCTGTTATAGGATTGCAAAATTCCCTAAATCCTAGTTGGAGGATTCCCGGAATCAGGAGGGAATAAGCAGGAAATCCGGAATAGTCCAACCACACTGCAAAACCGGATAAGTTCTGGCTACTCAAACATTTTGAGGAAACCGATTAACTAAAAAAGTTAAGTTAAGAAACTTAAATAGCTGAAGTTAGCAGTATTACCTTCATATGTGTAATACAAATGCATTTTTTGTAAGGTATTCTTACATATAATGCTCCCACTAAGCCATGTCTCCAATAATTTCCCAGTGTGCCTTGCCTTTTCGATTGAATTGTAGAGTTACCACCCATGACTGTATTTGTTGAATGACAGAGACATGGTTGTTGAATTCGTAAATGTTTAGTCCTTTGGCCTTCAACAAGAGTTCCTAGGCGAATATTATAATAATTATTGAACCAGTACATATATCATAAGGCCTTATACATTGGCCTGAAACTCTTAGTTTACAGGCCACATCAGGCATGCAAGTAGGTTTGCAAAATTCCACAAACTTTCCCCAAAAAGTTTCCAGTAATCCTGGGAAATTTACCAGAATTTTGCAACCCTAACTGTAAATCACATTATGCTGGCTTGCAAAGTGCTATGTAATTCCTATTGGAATTTAGCCAGCGTTAAAGTATCCAACAGTTGAAATGTGTAGTCACCCGCAACCTGCATTCATAATGACTGCCAGGGTTAAGAACAGTGGGAGGAAACGACCTAAGCCATTTAAACTGGAACTACCATTTCAGTAACAAGTGCAAAAATGAAATGATTGGATTAGGAACAATTATATTTATATTTGTGTAGCATAACATTTAATCAATCAATCTCTCAATGTACAGACAAAAACACAGATATTAAAAACTATTCCATGCTGGGGAAAATGTTCATTTGTTATCATATTTTTAAAACATTTAGTTGATGTGACTTCTCAATTACTTTTGAGTCAGTACCACATAAACATGTTAAGTAATAAGGACTTTTTATTGACTTAGAGTACGACTTATTAGAAGTATTTGAGTTAAACATGCCTAGAGGTTTACAGTGCAGGATTCCTGGAAAACCAGGGAATTTATTTTGCAACCCTCGTCTGTTATAAGTGCACACTTGCTTGCCTGACATAATACTGTGTAATAATGTGTCTGTTTGTGTTTTTAGATGCTGAATCTGTTCGTGGCTGTCATCATGGACAACTTTGAGTACCTGACCAGAGACTCCTCCATCCTCGGCCCACATCATCTAGACGAGTATGTCAGGATATGGGCTGAATATGACCAAGCAGCTTGGTGAGTGACACACACACACACACACACACACACACACACACACACACACACACACACACACACACACACACACACACACACACACACACACACACACACACACACACACACACACACGACACACACACACACACAAACATATACTGTATATATTTTCAAATATACACACACATCTTACACATGTGACGCATCACATCAGCACCTCATACATGCACACATGATGCCAATGGTTTCAATGTGTTTACTTTTTCAGAGGTAGACATCACCTCTCATGTCTGTGTATCTCTGAACGTTAACGTCTCGTGGACTGTGTACAGTAACGTTGTATAACTTACTGGTGCAACCTAAACACTTCTAAGGTGTCCTCAGGCTCTAGTTCAAACCTGGCACTAGATCTCATTAGCCTGTGGTAAAACTGATCTAAGTCCAGTCTTTGGGAACAGCAGATGAAAAGAGTGGGAGTCTGGGAGCTGTACAGTAACCATGAAGTACATTACTCCATAGTTATAAAGGATAAGAGTCATAAAGGATATAAAGGCCAAGTGTCCTGTAATTGAACTGATCCCAAATCAGTCTATAGAACCCACACAAGACAGCAGCTGTAGGGGGGATCATGGATCTGAGCAGTAACCTTCTCAGTGATCCAGTTACCCCTCCCTCCCTGTGCCCCCTCCCTCTCTGTGTGTGGTTCAGACCCCCACCCCACCTCCACCCCTCTGGAATCTGCATACTGCCAAAACTTACTGTGGCAACAAACCTCCCCTTTACTGTACTGTATATTCAACCCCCGTGGAACCTGAAACACGCTAAGTTTCCTAGTATCTGTATTCCAGTGCCTGTTATCCTTCTGCTGTCCTGTAGTCTGCAATGTTGAGGGAGAGAGCAAGGGAGAGGAGGAGGGAGAGGGAGTGGATTGAGGGAAGGAGGTAGAGACACAGTAGTGGGGGAAGGGAAATGGAGAGAGAAAATGAGAGCAACTGAGATGGGTAGGAATAGACAAAGTTATCACAATTAAAAGGTTTTGGTAACATGGCGAATTGAGATAAAGACAGGCATGGAAGAAAACAAGGAGGATTTTCTGGAGAGAAGCAAGGGAGGGAGGGAGGGAGGGAAGGAGGGAGGGGGGGAACAGACAATCTATGGGGAGATGGGCCTCTGTATGACAAGTGGCTATTACACATTAGGCCATTTAGCATTCACATGCATTTCTAGTTAATGAGCTATTCCTTAATTATACTCCACACACAACCAATTACTGGCACACACCACTGCTGGCAGAGAGGGGGAAGGGAATGAACGAGGGGAATGAGAGAGAGACGGGGATGGGTTCTATTAGGAAGAGGAATTGAGAGAGAGACATAGGGATGGGTTCTACTAGGAAGAGGACTTGAGAGAGAGACGGGGGATGGGTATTATTAGGAAGAGGAATTGAGAGAGAGACGGGGGATGGGTAGTATTAGGAAGAGGAATTGAGAGAGAGACGGGGGATGGATATTATTAGGAACAGGAATTGAGAGAGACGGGGGATGGGTAGTATTAGGAAGAGGAATTGAGAGAGAGACGGGGGATGGGTAGTATTAGGAAGAGGAATTGAGAGAGACGGGGGATGGGTAGTATTAGGAAGAGGAATTGAGAGAGACGGGGGATGGGTAGTATTAGGAAGAGGAATTGAGAGAGACGGGGGATGGGTAGTATTAGGAAGAGGAATTGAGAGAGACGGGGGATGGGTAGTATTAGGAAGAGGAATTGAAAGAGACGGGGGATGGGTAGTATTAGGAAGAGGAATTGAGAGAGAGACGGGGGATGGGTAGTATTAGGAAGAGGAATTGAGAGAGAGACATGGGGATGGGTAGTATTAGGAAGAGGAATTGAGAGAGACGGGGGATGGGTAGTATTAGGAAGATGAATTGAGAGAGAGACGGGGGATGGGTAGTATTAGGAAGAGGAATTGAGAGAGACGGGGGATGGGTAGTATTAGGAAGAGGAATTGAGAGAGAGACGGGGGATGGGTAGTATTAGGAAGAGGAATTGAGAGAGAGACGGGGGATGGGTAGTATTAGGAAGAGGAATTGAGAGAGACGGGGGATGGGTAGTATTAGGAAGAGGAATTGAGAGAGACGGGGGATGGGTAGTATTAGGAAGAGGAATTGAGAGAGAGACGGGGGATGGGTAGTATTAGGAAGAGGAATTGAGAGAGACGGGGGATGGGTAGTATTAGGAAGAGGAATTGAGAGAGAGACGGGGATGGGTAGTATTAGGAAGAGGAATTGAGAGAGAGACGGGGGATGGGTAGTATTAGGAAGAGGAATTGAGAGAGACGGGGGATGGGTAGTATTAGGAAGAGGAATTGAGAGAGAGACGGGGATGGGTAGTATTAGGAAGAGGAATTGAGAGAGAGACGGGGGATGGGTAGTATTAGGAAGAGGAATTGAGAGAGAGACGGGGATGGGTAGTATTAGGAAGAGGAATTGAGAGAGAGACGGGGGATGGGTAGTATTAGGAAGAGGAATTGAGAGAGACGGGGGATGGGTAGTATTAGGAAGAGGAATTGAGAGAGAGACGGGGATGGGTAGTATTAGGAAAACAGGAACGATAATAGACAGGAAGTGGTTAAACAGAGAAGGGATAGGCTGAGAGAATGATAGGAACAGGTAAAGACTGCAGTGTCATTGCAGAAGAAAAGCACTACAGCTCAAACGGGTGACGTGCAACAAAAATGTGTGTGTGTGTGTGTGTGGTGTGTGTAGTATGTGTGTGCACACCGTACAGTAATTTTACTGTTATGATATCTTGTTTCTTGTCAATCTTGTGCTCTTCTTTCTTCCCATTGTTCTCTCTTGTCGTATCTGTCCTCTACGTTTGTTCTAACTCCTCCTGTTCTTTTTGCAGCGGTCGCATTCATTATAAGGATATGTACAGTTTATTGCGAGTTATCGACCCGCCTCTTGGCTTAGGAAAGAAATGCCCCCATAGAGTGGCCTGCAAGGTTTGACTTCCACTAAAAATCCTCAACCACACCTGCTACAGCATCCAAGAATGGAATGAGTGTCGCTTATCTGATCTGATTGGATTTCATTTTTGTTATATTTTCTCTCTTCTTCTTTATTTTGACCATTTCTACTTGCATTCTGATCTGAAACGAGAATGTGTAGGACAATGCAGACACCCAGACGAGCATGACGTTGTGCACCACTGAAATGAAAAATAAATAAAAAACTTTGAAGAGTTTGATTATGAAGAAAAAAAAAGATTTATGATTGTTCTCCTTTGGTCATTTTTCTTTCTGTTGTTTTGCTTGCTGTTGAGCCACGGCTAGGCGCGGTGCTAGACACACTGTGGGATCTGTAGAATTGCATTGTTCTTGGGGGGGGAGGACAGAAACTGCATTGACACCCCACCCTCATCATGGTATAGCCCAGTCCCAGCAGTGGAGCTCAGTGCTTGACTCTGAAGTCCTCTGCTCCTCCATGCAATTCCCTCCCACTTGCATAGAATTATATTTTACTTCTACTAAAAGTCTCCAACTCTACTCAACTCCGCTCCTCCTCCTCCCTATACCCCCCTCTTATCTTCTACAAGATATACACCCCCGCCCGCTCAGACCAGTTGTACCCCCCCTCACCTCGCCGACTCAGACCAGTTCTAGACAGCCTCACTGCGTCTCTCTCTCGCTCTCAAACCAGCCAAATAACTTTTTTTTCCTTTTTTCTCCTCTCTACTCTTTGCTTTGGTCTCTCTTTTGCTCTCATTCTCTATCTCTCTTTCTATCTGTGTCCCCCTCTCTTCTCTCTCTTCCCTCACTCGCTCTTTCTCCCTCGCTCTCTCTTGCTTTCTCTCTCTCTCCCTCCCTCTTCTCCTTCTCTCTCTACCCTTCTCCCACCCCTACTATTTTCTCTTATTCTCTCTGCTCTCTCTCTGGTTGGCTGTGGTTGGCTGTGGCTGTTCTGGCTGTGGCTGTGGGGGGCGGTGGCTGTGCTGCGCTGACATGCAGTGGCAGGATCAGTTGCAGGGATATGTATGACATGCTCAGGCATATGAGCCCTCCGCTAGGCCTGGGGAACAGGTGCCCGGCACGGGTGGCCTACAAGGTCAGGACCCCCTAGAACCAGGGGGCTTAGCGCCTCTTCCTCCGCTTTACTGTGTATCCGTAGTGTTGGTGTCTTCTTCTTCTCTATACATTTTGTTTCTGATATTTTGCTTTATCTCCATTTTCTTCTTCTCTTTCGTTATTCGATGGAGGGGAGCGCTGATGTCATTGTGGGGAATGGGGAGGGGGGTAGGGCTTTGGGGGTGAGGGGCGGGGGGGGGGGGGTAAGGGTCAAGGGACAAAGGTCAGACAGGTTTATCCACAGGAAGGGGTGAATAGAGGGACCTTCTCAGCTCTTTTGCACCGTGTATACTGACGGAAACACACACACACCTCTACACACACTTATTATCAAACACATACACCCACACGTTGTTTTTGCCAGTCAAAGCTTTACAAGAATCTGAATAGAGTGCATAGTGGAATAGAATACACCAAATCAGCTGTGGTAACTGTAGGAGCTTTGGCTAAAGTAAACGTCAAGGGGTCTCAAACTTCGATATTGACTCTATACAGGTGTGTACATTAGAGTGACCTCTTTAATGTATACTAGTGGAATATTAAAGATATCTATTTATACAAAAATATATATAAATGTTTGGCCAAGCTGGCAAAATAGTGTATGCACACAGCTACACACACACGCAGAGACAAAAACACATACATACACACGCACCAGTATGCGTGTGCAGCCGGGCTTGGAAGGTCCGTAAGACTTCTGTCCTCTTAGTCTCTCCATCCTGTGGATGGCGCTACTGCAAACACACACACACGCACGCACACACACACACACACACACACACACACACACACACACACACACACACACACACACACACACACACACACACACACACACACACACACACACACACACACACACACACACATAGAGGAACAGGTCTCTGTCTTTAGTTGTACAGTAGTCCAACATATACAAATCAGGATGTATTTTCTGGGTGGAGGACAGAGAGCTGAAAGGTCCCCTTAGGTGGATTATAGTTTGTTGTCTATCTAGTTGGTTGTGTAGTATGCTAACCAGTTAACTGTTATCATTGCCACAGAATAACATCTAGCCTCTTTTTTGTAGTAGAATCTCTTCGGTCCTGTAGCAAAATCTGCAAGTGAATCTTTTCCACCCGTCCCCGTTCTTCTGTCAATGCAGTTCTACTCTGTTTCCAGTCCCCCTCCTCTTCACATGCTGTCTCCCCTCCTCCTAACCCGCCACTCGCATGCCTGCCCCTTCACCCCCGCCACCACACGGGCACTACCATTACCTCTCTCACACACTGTCATACACAGACACACACACACCGACACACACTCATGCCCGTTAAATACCCTTACATACCTGTGAAATCCTTCAGATATTCTAACACACACTCATATACCCAACTAATTTGGTTGTCACCAACCACTGCTCTAATTTAACCTCATACCCCCTATTATACCCTTATTATACCCTTACAACACATTATGACACAATTATGATACCCTTACGACACATTATGACACCCTTACGACACACATGTGTCCCTTCGTAGGCAGATCGCTGTGAGCCTCAGGGGCAGCCAGCCGAACAGCCTGTAGGCACAGGAGATCTCTCTACCACCAGAACTTACTGTCCCCCAAACCCTCCTTATCCTCCCAGCTGCTCCCCATACCTGCATCTCTGTTAATCTTTACCTCTACCTCGATCTCTAGCATCCCTCTCTCCGCGTCTCTCTCTCTTTCTATTCTTCACTTTGCCATTCCTCTATCTTTCTATTTCTCCCTATATTTCTCCCTGCCTCTCTCTCTTATATCTCTCTCTCTGCATATCTGCATCTCTCTGCCTTTCTGTCCTCTGTTCATTCATTCCTATCAGCTCAGCTCATCTCTCCTCTCCCTGCCTCACCTCTCTGCTTTATCCTCTCTTTTCTCTCCTTCCTTCTTCTCCTCCCTGTGTTTTGTCCCTCAGTCCTAACAGCCTCCCTCCTGAAGTGTCCCCTGTAATATAACCCCTCTTTCAGACTTTGACCTCTAACCTTCCATCCCCCACCACCTCCATCTACTGTGTCTACGGGTAACCATAGCAACAGTCCCGTCTTTGAAAATACCTCTCTCCCCTTTCCCTGTGTAAACTGTCATCTGTAGGTGATCTTAGTTTGACAGTAAAAACCCACAGACCCCCTTCTTGCCCTTCACCTGTCCCCTATCCCCCACCCACCATCACTACCTACCTGCCTAATGAGAGAGGTAAAAACCCTCACACTTGACCTTCACCTCTGAACCACAGAATAATGGCCCCTGTATGTGTAGTGTTAAATTCTCACCCCCACTCTTCTCTGTTCTGTAGAGACAGACAGACAGTATTCTTCAGGCAGGATGCTGTGTTAGACTCGGCCAGCTTGTGTGGCGGAAGATCTTTCTTTTATTCTATCACTTTCAACCTCTTTTTCTTATCACTCGCTGTTTATCTCTCTGATGTCTTTTTTCTCTCTCATCCTCCAACCTCTTCTCATCCTCCAACTTCTCCTTTCTTTTGCTTTGACAACGGTCTCTAAAACGCCACTCACAACCCACCCCCCAACTCTCTTTTCAATTATTTTCTGATAACGAGATTTATTTTTCCCCACCCCCTAACACTTATTGTGCAGCCTTCCTCAGGCCTAAGGCAGCCTTTCCTAGAACCTCAGCCCATCTTACCCTTTAAAAAACGGCTGCCGCGGTGGCCATCTTGATTTTCTTAGATTACCTTGATCGGCTGAATTCTGTTCTCACGCTCACCTATTAACCCTGTCAGGCCCTGCACACATTATTCACTGAGAGATCAGAGGATTTGCATAGAGCGTTACAGCTCTATTGTCTCTGTATGACAACAACAGCCCTTCATCTAATATCTCCTACAGATGTAGCACATGTAGGTTCAATGATGTCATATCCTCCTGCCAGTAACCACTACTAAACCCAAACAGATAAACATTATTCTATTATTAAACCACACAGAGGATGCTTTCTGTGTACGGCTGTGCCGCTGCTTGTCCTGTGAAGCATTATGTGTGTGCACCGCATGTTGCATGGGGGGGGGGGGCAGGGGAGGATGGGGGTATGTGTCACAGGGTTTTGGGTTAGGGGAGCGGAGTGGTTGGCATGGTCTTGCTGCATGTCTGGGATGTCGCCGTGACAACGGTTACCGCGAGCCTGTCTCACACACACTAACGTCACGTTGTCTGTGTGTGTTGTCTGTGCATGTGTGTGTGTGTTGGCTCGTGTCCATTTCTCTTATATTGACAAGACCAGAAGGTGGATAAAGGATAAATGAAAACGATGACGTTCCCCTCCCCCTGTCCCTCAGTTTTGGTTTATCGCTTTATGGCCTGGTCTCTGTTGAACTCTGTGAATCTCCTATCCACTACGGGGA